>NW_016807466.1:3240439-3250397 GCF_001698545.2 Rhinopithecus bieti | reverse complement strand
TTCTTTTTTCTTTTTTTCTTTTTGAGACAAGGTCTCACTCAGTAGATCAGGCTGGAGTACAGTGACACAATTACAGCTCACTGAAGCCTGGAACTCCAGGGCTCAAGCTAGCCTCCCACTTCGGCGTCTTCAGCAGCTGGGACACCAGGCACACGCCATCAAACCCAGCTAATTTTTAAATTTTTAGCAGAGAGGAGGCCTCACTGTGTTGCCCAGGCTGGTTTCCAACTCCTGGGCTCAAGCAATCCTCCCACCTCGGCCTCCCAAAGTGCTGGGATTACAGGCGTGAGCCATCACGCCCCGCCTAACAGTGCTTTTGGCGGTGTTTAAGTCATTAGTGAATTGTCACATTTTCCAAAGGATGTTTCTTAGACCACTGATTCTCTTTGGTCAAATATGTTTGGACGATAGTCCGTCTCCTGCCTAGTGCTTCATAGTTCACCTTAACCACGTTAAATGTTCTGAGAAGTCTCGCACTTTGACCCAATGTTCCCAAGCTAATTTAATCATTTTTTCCACCCTAGGAAATCAGTGTTCCATGGATTGTATTTGGGGAAATGCTGGTGGATATGGGGATCCAGTGCATTTGAATGACCGGAGCCTTTAGCTTATGGCATACTGCCCCTCACCCTTAAGAGTTGATTCCACCCTCTGAAATCCAGCTCAGCCTAATTGTGCCTTCATTTCTGGCCTAAAAACAGTCCATAATAGAAAAGAGGTATACATTGGTGTTGTCATCACACATTAGGTGCTTCATAAAAGAGATTTCCCTGCCAGGTTCCTTTCACCATCAAGGGCCAGCTCTGGAGTCAGCCGGCAATTCACTGCATCACCCTGGGCCTCATTTCCTCATCTGGAAAAACGTAAATTCTATAGTTTTTCTATGTACACCGCCGCCCTTATGATTTGGCAGCCGTGGATCCTGGTTTTAAGGGCGAGTCAGGTGCCTTCCCCCTGAGTTACGCCCTGGGCAGCTAGGACCAGAAGAGTGGAAGTGGCTGAGCAGGATTGGAAGGAACCAGCAGGGCTGTCTGCATGCTGCTCATCACTTCTCAGAGGACCCCGGGCGCTCCACTGCAGGTGCCCTAGCAGTGGTCTTTTTGGAGAAAAATCTGTGCTGATGTTTTATTCCCCTCTCCAAGAACGTGCTAAAATCAAGATTACCGACTTGAGTTCTTGGCTCCATTTTTCCTATCACTGATTCTAGTGAAACTGCTGCTCTCTTTAGCAGTAAGTCACCGGGAGAAGAGAGTAAACACGTTAATGAAAGAACATCCCTCTAAAATAAAATAAGATTGAGAAAGGAATTCAAGAGAGTAGTGATGTTTTTCTCTTTCCATTATGACTAGCATTTTATTGAGTTGCATTTTCTAACACTCAAGAATGTATATCATGATCAGGAGGTGACTAGTCCATTAGGCGGTTTTAGTCTCTGTTCCTGCTTAATAGAATAAAGTAGCTTTAAAAGAAATCTATGTATATATGGGAACATCACTCTGTGATGACCATACCATTTTTGAGGGGTGGTAATTTTAAAAATTCAGCCCTAATATAGAACCTTTTTTTTACTATTTTAATTAAACTAAAATTAATTTAATATAATTCTCCTTAATTAGTTCTGTAGTATCTTTCTTTAAACAAGATTGAGTGGAACGATAGGAGACTGACAAGCCACCAGTAAGTGGCACTCAGGTAGAAGTTGGGGAGTGTGTCCAGCATTAGAATATCATCCCAACCTGGGAGGCTTTCCCCAGGACGCCGGCAGTCAGGCACTTGGAGGCTCAGAGAGCCTTCCCCAGGCACTTCCACCCCAAGATATAGGCTCATAAATATACATCGGGGAGGGTTCAGGTGGAGATGGAAGCATCTGCCCAATGTAGTCCTCCAGAAGGTACTGTCTCTAGTGCAGCGCCACCGGCGGAGGCTCGCTCTGACAGCTGGCACCTTCCTGCATGTGTGTGAACGGCTTCCCTCCATGCTTTCCGTGTGACCGCCTGGCCCTGCCAGCACCCGCCAGCAGCATGCTGCGCTAGCCCCGCATGCCCACCGGTGACGACATGTCCCCGGCCCTCCCTGCCTTACTGGGGTCCTTCCCTGGAAAGAGCTTTCCCCTCTCAGGACAAGACACGTGCTGTCAGGTTTAAACAGTGCTTGATATTCTGTTAAAGTCAGTGGGAAACTGATCCCGTCTTGGGGCTATGAGTCTTAATCCTTTTTTCACTTGGTGAAAAACGGAAGTGTCTCCTAGAATGGTGACCAAGGTGATTTATTTATCAGAGGAACCCACAGCAGGAGCCCTCGTGGTTGGTGGGACTGAGTGGGCAGCGGCCCCGCCCCTGCTGTCACACTGGGGGACACAAGGCGCGAGGGCAGTTCCCAGGGAAGCAACAGATGGAGAGGAGAGCTGTGGCAGCGCGGTGCAAGGAGCCACCACCTGGAGTCGCCTCCTCAGAAAGCAGGACTACCCTACAGCAAAGATGGGAATTGTCCTAACTCCTGGGCGCCAGGGAAATGAGGGAACGGCAGTTATGTTTTTTAAAGGTATGGAGAAATATGCCTGCTTTGAGGGCCGAAGTGAGAGTGGACACTCACGCCTCTTCCTCTCCCTTCAAGAAATAAGAGACAGCCATGACTAGCTCCTCCACCTCCTCCCATCCTCAGCCCCCAGGACATTCTGGTACATCAAGCACAGGTGACACACAGAGACAGAAGGGCACAGAGCTGCCAGCAGTCTGCAGTGTTGGACTGATTTATTTCCAAGCCCTATCTTGAGAAACAGAATTTTTTTTTCCTGTTCAGAAATGAAAATTCTAAAGCAAAGCTAGCTGACAGAATGCTGAGTCATTCTGATTGCTGCTTAATATTCAGGTTCTTTAAGAGATGGAAGTGCTGCTTTTTCTTATTATTTTAATTGTTTTGGGGGCACACCTTCCAAGAACTGGAAGATAAATAAGTTGACAGAGAATTTGGAATCATTTCAAGGTCAAGGGAAAACAGGTACAGAGATTCATTAGCAGCAAGTGATTTCTGCATGCCCACAACTGCAGTGGCTCAGCTACTTGTCAGAAAAATATGGGGAGGGCAGGTGTCTCTGCCGCTGCAGCATTGGACAGAAAGAATGTGGGTGCCAAACAGAGATGGGGCTTGGGGTGCGGCCACGTGCCGTTGTTCTCCCACGTTCACGCCCATGAGGCATGGAGTGAGTTATCCAGGGCTGGGAAGCAAGGAGCTGCCCCAAATCCTGCCAGCCTCATGTGAGGTGATCGGCTGACGTCTTTCTTTTGGTAGAGGATGTTTTTCACACATCATGTAATGTGGCTATCCATTGTTCCTGGCACTGGAATGTTTGCCAAGTCACTGGGTGGGCAGGATTTCATCTGAGATCCAGCTCATCTTCTATGTGCTCTGAGGGGAGAGGGAAGGTGAGGGGTCCTTCAGACTGCAGCCACTTAACTGAGGCCACCAGATAGTTATAAGGAGAGCTGGAATATAATATATGCTATTTATTTGGCAACACTGCGTGTGACAAATACAGGGATATGAAGCATAACTAACTAAGCCACTTAATTTATCAGTTATGCCCTTTTCTTTTCTTTTCTTTTCTTTTCTTTTCTTTTCTTTTCTTTTGAGACAGAATCTCACTGTGTCACCCAGGCTGGAGTGCAATGGTGCCACCTCAGCTCAATGCAACCTCTGCCTCCTGGGTTCAAGCGATTCTCCTGCCTCAGCCTCCCGAGTAGCTGGGATTACAGGCGCCCGCCACCAGGCCCGGCTAATTTTTTTTGTATTTTTAGTAGAGATGGGGTTTTGCCATTTTGGCCAGGCTGGTCTCAAACTCCTGGCCTCAAGTGATCCACCCACCTCAGCCTCCCAAAGTGCTGGGATTACAGGCATGAGCCATCACACCCAGCCTGTGCCTTTTCTTAACAGAATTATTGGCGCTGGGATCCCTTTGGATGATGAACTTTGGTGGAATAGGGCTCACATGTGATTGCCACAGACGAGGTCTATGTGAAATTCACCATAGGTGTCATGTGCATTGGAAAAAGGATTTTTGGAGAAGCTTCACCTGCAAAGGCAATTTGAGCTGGCCGTCCCCAGTGTCCTACTTGTGGCAGGCAGGGTTTCTCAACAGCCCTCAGTGAATGATAGGAGCATGGGTCAGAAGACCTCAGGAGGGGTTCAGAGCTTGGACTCGTGGTGCCCTGAGGTCAGTGACCTGGGTTCCTCTTGGTTCCTGATCCTCTTGGCTGTGGGTCCTCTTGACCCACCACAGTTCCTGGGTCCTCGACTGCCTTCCCCCGTCCTTACCCTCAGACACAGTGATGGACAGAGGAGCCTAGAAGGATACAGA
This sequence comes from Rhinopithecus bieti, assembly GCF_001698545.2. Taxonomy (NCBI): domain Eukaryota; kingdom Metazoa; phylum Chordata; class Mammalia; order Primates; family Cercopithecidae; genus Rhinopithecus; species Rhinopithecus bieti. The sequence goes on along the minus strand of NW_016807466.1, from coordinate 3,246,043 downwards.
GGCACTTTGCCTCTGTATCAAGTGTCCAAGATACCATTTTCTGTTGAGGATCTAGGTGGGAGTGCAAGGAAAGCCACTGGCTTGTGGAAATGCAGATGACCTCTGCTCCTGGACGTCACATGCCCCTGCACCATTCGGGCCATTAGACCACAGACCTGGGCTAAATTTCAGAGCGAGCTCTCACCTGCCTACGTCAGCCCTCGGTCCAGTGGGTCTTGGCAGTGGCTTTTCAGAGCCCCTGTGTCCTGTGACTGTGGAAGAGAGGCACATTGTCTCCTAGATGGAGCACGGCAGCCGCTGCACGGCACACAGCCCTGTGGGCTCTGGCAGTGGTGGGACCTCTTGAAGCCGGGTGGCAGATGAGAGATGCACAGCAGCCCAGGTGCTCTCCCTGGCTCACCTGTTGAACCTGATTATTTGGAAATTTATTTCTGCAGAGCCTTGGATTTCAAATTGGAAATATGTCCCATAGTCTAACTTCTGATTCCCTTTTCAAACCTCAGTTTGCCCATTTCCAGCTTAAGTTAATAGTGCTCTCATTCTGATGTACGATGCGGGAACAGGTTTGCCGTGGTGAGAAAGAAAGGGGTTCTTTAAAAATATGCTGGTTAGAGCCAGTGTTTCCAGCTGTTTACCTGTGTAAGTCAAAATCCAGTGTCTGTATAGTCACCATTTCAGTTCTATGAAACAATAAAATACAGGGTTGTGGGGTTTTTTTGTTTTTTTGGAGATAGAGTCTCACTCTTGTCACCCAGGCTGGAGTGCAATGGTGCAGTCTCAGCTCACTGCAGCCTCCACCTCTGGGGTTCCAGCAGTTCTCCTGCCTCAGCCTCCTGAGTAGCTGGGATTATAGGCGTGCACCACCATGCCCAGCTAATTTTTGTATTTTTAGTAGAGACAGGGTTTCACTGTGTTGACCAGACTGGTCTCAAACTCCTGACCTCAGGTGATCTGCCTGCCGTGGCCTCCCACAGTGCTGGGATTACAGGCGTGAGCCACTGCACCTGGCCTGCTTGTTTTTTTTTTTAACCAGCTGTATCCATTCTGATTAAAGTGATGTTTTTCCTTCCCCCTCCTTCCGATACTAATTCAATGGAAGACTTTTCTTTGTTGTGTTATTTTCAGGAATATTAGATACCAACTTATCTAATTTCACTATTGTCAGTTATCTGCTATTATTATGTGAGTGCCCTAATATTCATCCCTGGTTCAGAGCATGAAGGCTCTCTGCCCTGGTGAAATGTGTGTACCAAGAAATTGATAGGAAGAAAAGCATTATTTCTTATAAGGCTGTTATCCTTCTCTATATTTTAATTTTACGTTAGAGAGGGGAAATGTCCGTGTTTAATTGGAACTATTCACCACTGTCATTTTTAGTCTGGATTGTTGGAAGTGAGGAGCACTATACTGAAGTGCCCTTTGAGTGGGTGAAGGTTCCGGCCTCTGAGCTGTTGTTAGGGGGGAAGAGTGGAGCACACAGATGTGCATCCAGAGAGGGGGTGCCCTCTTCTGAATTTCAGACAGTGACTTGTCTACTGACAGCACTCGTTCATTCCCTGCACACTCATTTACCTAATGTCTAGTATGGGTCTGGTATCATCAGTCCCTGAAAATCCCTAGACTGAGGACGTAGTTCCCGTCTTCTAGACCCACACGGTCCAATAAGGGAGACAGTGAACATTAACTTTAAAACCTGTGGTCTGTGCATTGTTAGTGACAAACTCATAGAAGCACCAAGGGCCAGAGGGTCTCACTTATTGTGGGGAGAAGCGGAAGGCCCACAACAGCCTTCCTGTAGGAGGCGGCATCAGCACTGGACTTAGAGGACAGATTTGGAATCAGACTAGTGTTTTCATTCTGGTTAAAGATTAGTACATATAAAGTGCCAGTCGCAGTGCCTGAAGCATGGTATGTTCTCTAAAACTGACAACCACCACTGCTGTCATCATCGTCACCATCATCATCATCATCTGCCAGACCTTATTCATAGTAAAATATATTGTGCTAGGAATTCATTGATTTAGTTGTGTATAAATATCACACAGAGAAGAAACTTTGGCAGTAGTTCTGATTATTTATTTGTGGACCAAACAAGACAGTTAATCCAAAAACCAAAATTAGCCCCTCCAAAAGTCACAAATTCCTGTAGCAAAAGATTCACAGAACCTGGTAGAAAAGGTACAGAATGCTTCCAGAGCAATAGTTTATTGTTGTTATTTTTTAATGAATTAGTAAGTGAATATTTTAAACATGTCTCAATTTTGACTTCTAATGTGAATATCAATAGACATAACTCATATAAACAATCTCTTTAAGGTCTTCAATGATTTTTTAGAATCTGAAGAGATTCTGAGACCAAAAAGTCAAGAACCGCTGTTCTAGAGAACAAGCTCTTCCTGGAACTCTGTTCCCCAGGTGACCCTTGAGCTGCAGCAAAGCAGGAGAGCTCAGGCTGCCTGGCTCATGTACAGGCTTTTTTTGACCAAATATTCATAACATTTGCTTCCTGTCTCTCCAGGCGAGTGGTTCTCATTCTTAGCTGCACATTGGAATCACTTGGGGTGATTAACAGAGATGCCAGTCCTCACCCCTAGACTGAGTGATGTGGTTGGTCTGGGATGTAGCTATAACCTCATGATTTTTTAAATCCCAGATGATTTTAATGTGAAGTTAAGGTTGAGAACCACTGTTCAAGCCAATGAGAAGGTAGCCAGCTGGGTAATGGCAGAATAGGGTAGCAACAACCTCTAGGCTACTCATTTATTTAACTATCATTGCTACTAAAAGTCTCAGGGAAACTACATCAAGTCCTTGTTATCAAAGTTAGAATATTACTTTCCATAAAAAGGTGACAAATAAGAAATTTCAACAGCAGTTTAATCATTTTGCTATTTAGATTTTTAAAAAATAGTAGTTAGACATACTTTATCTAAACAAGGATAGATTCTTAGCCACACTTCCTAGGTTCTCCCTTCATATGCTATCAATTAGACTTTTTTTTTTTTTTTTTTTTTTGAGACAGAGTCCCGCTCTGTCACCCAGGCTGGAGTGCAATGGCGCAATCTCGGCTCACTGCAAGCTCCACCTCCCGGGTTCAAGCGATTTTCCTGCCTCAGCCTCCCGAGTAGCTGAGATTATAAGCATGTGCTACCATAGCCGGCTACTTTTTGTGTTTTAATAGAGATGGGATTTCTCCGTGTTGGTCAGGCTGGTCTCGAACTCCAAAACTCAGGTGATCCACCCACCTTGGCCTCTCAAAGTGCTGGGATTACAGGCATGAGCCACCGCACCTGGACAATTAGACTCTTTTAACTCAGCCTCTGAATTCCGTATTGTGCAGCAGGACTTGCTATACCTTTCCAGAGGCTGCTCTCCTCTTGGTCATCCTTGTGGGCACTGTTGGCCCACTCTGATTTCCATCCACCAAGGCCCCACCGAAGGATTCAGGTGCATTTAGAGGCATCCATGTTACCATTATATTGGAGCAATCAAAACATAACATGGATGGCGCATCTGTTGCTGTGAATAATACTCTTTAAATTTATAGATGATGGGTGCATTCCAAAGTGCAACTGAAATTATTTTTATGCTCAAAATTTTGTGTTATGAAGAATATAACTCCATTTATTTTGTAGTCAGCATTTATCTTTATAGATTATTACTATTTTAAACTTTATGATGAGTTAGTAGTTACCACTCTCAGTGTTGGAATGTTTATCTCCATACTAAGCTTTCTGATGAAGTACAAATTAAGAATGATGCAAGTGAATAGAAATATTAACAGTTTCAAATTTGAAACAACTGAGAATCCTGCTATCGATTCTAAAACCACATCTCCAAGAGTGAATGTTAGAAAGAGGTGGGAAGCAAGCCTCTGTTTAAGGAGGTGGTCTCTGATCATCAGGACCTCCGAGAGGTCAACGTGAAGAGAAACGAGTTTTGCATTTTGACTTGTGAACTACACCTATCCCTTGACTAGTGAACATGCTCGGTCGAGCTGTGTCCTTAGCCTTTCAGGACAGCAGGTTTTACAGAGTAATTAGGCAGGTGCATATTCTGAGCCCCAGGAGTCTTTGCTACAGACCCATCCCATCCCATCCCCTGCTAGTCTAGCCTTAAGGATAGACATCTGCTTATACACAGGGCAAAAGTGTGCTTTTTCTGCAGTTTTTAAGTCATGCCTTAGAATATGGTTCTAAACTGAGGGTGTAGCCCACCTCTCCAAGGCTGGGAAGTTGCTGGGTTTGTCTTGAGAATGGCCAGTACATGTACTCCAAATGCTATCCCAGGAGGCAAGTGTATTCTTCCCCTGACCCTGATTAAGTTTCTAGGTTTAGGCCCTCACAGGGGCGCTTTGTAATGTCCCTTTGTAGCACTTCATTTATGTGATTTTTAAACACTAGCATCGTCACAGCTGTGTATCTGGCCCCTCATCTCCCAGCACTCACACTGCTAGGCTGAGCTCCTGGAGGGGGCATGTGCTCTGTTTGTTGACAAAAAGATTAGCTAAAGCCTAAGGATGGAAACTAAGGCCCCAGGCCATGACTGCCCACATTTCTTTGTGGACAGTAAATCTTAGAAACATCATGGGGGAAGGGGTGTGTGTGTTCCACACTTGTCTGTGTGGGAAGGGGTTGATTGGTTGGGTCTGTTCTTTCGCTCCTGATAGAGTCTTCTCAAAAACCTCTCACAGGCTCCGTCCATGCCACATCAGTAGCAGCCTCAAGAGTGGAGCAGGCACTGTCAGAAGTGGCTTCGTCTCTGCAGAGCAGCGCCCCTAAGCAGGGCCCGCTACACCCCTGGATGACGCTGGCACAGATCTGGCTCCATGCAGGTACCACTCCGCCCCTACCCACAACCTGCTGCTGTGCCAAAGCCTGGGCGCTTGCCTGTTTAGCCCACACCCCTCATCAGGAGAGATCAAAGCTTCACAGTCATGCACCGAAATGTTACTGCTTCTTTGCAGGATCCATGAGTGACTCTGTATGCCCTGATCCCTCTCCCCTGCCTTGGTGCCCTGGCACAGAGCAGACATCTAAGAAAGTTTTCGGGATTTGACTCCAAGGATTCTTGGGGAGTTTGCCATGTGGGGTACCGGGTTTGTGCTATAGAGACTGTCTTTGTGAGTGACTTGGAGTCATACCTGTACCAACTGGATAGATTTGAGTTAAAGTATTTAACTCAGCCTCAGTTTCCAATTCTGTGTGATGGGCTTAGGAATAACACCCGTCTCCCAGGGTTGGTGAGTGCAATGCCTGGCACATCTTGGCAGTGAATTATTGGAGTCCCTGCGAGAGGGCCAGGTGGTGGTAAGGACACAGATGTCTTTGTAAAGCCAGGGAAGGGGCCGTGTGTTTGGTGCCGCTATGTTCCTGTGTTCCTCTGCTCCTCTCTGATGGCTCTCTCTGTAATTTCATAGAGAGACAGCAGCAGCCTTTGACCTGGAGACTGGCCCAGAAGGGGGGCATGAGTGTCCCTTCCCCAGTTCCCAGGGCACTTTGCTGGCTCAGCGATGCCTCTGCACCACGAAAAAGCCCAAAAATAAATGCAGTGTCCAGGCTTTTTTTTTTTTTTTTTTTTTTTTTTTTTTTTTTTTTTTTTTTT
>NW_016807466.1:3232945-3237048 GCF_001698545.2 Rhinopithecus bieti | reverse complement strand
TTTTGAGACGGAGTCTTGCTCTGTCACCCAGATTGGAGTGCAGTGGTACAATCTTGGCTCACTGCCACCTCCACCTCCTGGGTTCAAGCAATTCTCCTGCCTCAGCCTCCCAAGTAGCTGGAATTACAGGCACCTGCCACCACATCCGGCTAATTTTTGTGTTTTTAGTAGAGATGGGGTTTCACCATCTTGGCCAGGCTGGTCTTGAACTCCTGACCTCAGGTCACCCACCACCTCGGCCTCCCAAAGTGTTGGGATTACAGGCATGAGCCACTGCACCCGGCCTATGCAGGCATTTTAATAACGAGAATCCCACTGCACTGCACTTCCAAGAAATAATGGCTGTTTTTACTTACATATTTATATTTCGACATAAAAGGTAATTCCACTCCTTGGGTTTCATCACTTCATCCGTACAGCCCTACCTGGGCCTTCTCAGGCTTGACTCTTACAGTGCATGGTGAAAGCGAAAGCCCACATTTGGCTGAGAAGGGTGCTTATTATCCACCAATTGTCCTTCTGTTGACTCCTTTTTTGCCAAGGCTAATCATGTGATATTCCACCCTGTTTGACACCACTGGCAGGCCTTCGCATTGAAAACGTGTTTGGATTTACCTGGCCTTGGCATGCCACAGAGCCCAGCTCAGTCAGACTTTTCTGTGTTGCCGTCTTCAATTGCGCCATAACGACTACCATAAATTAACAATTTATATTTTAAGCAGAAGTACAAAAGAGGGGTGATTCATGAATTCACAATTGTTCTTCTCTGCTGCAGACACCTGCAGCATTCAGCCTCTTGCTCAGAGAGGTCCCAGACATTCTGGCTCTGAAGGCCAACAAGTAGCAGTAACGCCTCCTCCACAGCTCCCTTATGCAAAACCCCAGTCCCTGGCAGAGAACTCTGATGGCTGTCCTAGTCAGTCACCCCCATGAACAACGACTACAGAGAACAGAAAGGGAAGGAGTATGGTTTAGTGTCCAGGCCAGGTAAACCTGAACTTGTGGGGCTGGTGTAGGGGCAGAGTTGCCTTTCAAATTGGTCTCAAAGTTGGGTTTCTGAAGTGCCGAAGTCTAAAACACCACAAGGGCTGAAGGCCATTCCTCCAGGGTGGAACTAGCTCCCCTGACCTCAAAGGCAGTGCTTCTCTTGCTTGTTTCTTGGAAAACTTACTGACCTGAGAGTCAGCATATTCCAGGAGAGCTCCGCCTAGTGTCTTGCTGCCACCAACTCAGTTATCCAGAGACTTTGCCTCACTTTGCGTGGCCTGCCATGACTGTTGGGGAGGAAATTTTGTAACTGATTATTAGAATGTTGAAGAACTTGATGGCTAAGATTCAGCTTGGAGCTATCCTTTTATTTTATTTTTTCGTGGGGATGGAGTCTCACTCTTTTACCCAGGCTGGAGTGCAATGGCGCAATCTTGGCTTACTACAACCTCTGCTGCCGCGTTCCAGTGATTCTTCTGCCTCAGCCTCCCAAATAGCTGGGATTACAGGCACCTGCCACCATGCTCTGCTGATTTTTGTATTTTTAGAAGAGATGGGGCTTCACCATGTTGGCCAGGCTGATCTTGAACTCCTGACCTCGAGTGATCCGCCTGCCTCAGCCTCTCAAAGTGCTGGCATTACAGGTGTGAGGCACCACGCCCAGCCTTCTTGGAGCTGTCCTTGAATTTTAATATAATCACACAAGATCCATTTCTCATTGCGTGGCCCATAGAACAGAGTCAAGTTCTTCTTCCTAGCGAATGGGTGTGGCTTTACTATTCTAGAAGGTGGTGGAATTGAACTATGGAAAGTGACTGTAGACCCTGTAGGGCCTGAGCAAAGTGTGCTATATGCATACGGTGAGCATTATGTGTAGGACGAATGAATGCAGTCAGTTATGATCTTTTTGGAATTTGTGCCTTATTGACTGTTTCAAAGCAATGACTTTGCTTGAGTCAAGGTTTGGAATCGTATCATATATTCACATAGTCCTTCAAGAGGAAAATTGAGAAGAAGACAGATAGTTTCCAATGCACTGCCAGGTTTTACCTTATGTAATTTGAGCTTCACTGCTCTGAGAGACAAAACAAATGTGACTCAATTTTTTGGCAGTTCATGAAAACAAGGTAACCTCTGTTTCCTGTGTCCATCATCAGCTCCCACAATACTGCCAGAGCCCATAAGTTTTGTAAGCTTTAGAAGAAATTAGTTAGACCAAGGCCTGACACCCAAAGCCATGGTGTCTGGGTGGCATTTGTGGGCCTGTTCTCTCCTGGTGGTTTTTTTCTGGTGAACTGAGTACACTGGGAGCTCATGATGGGAACCCACGGTGGAGGTGGACCTAGATTTGAGGCTTGCAGGAAAGGTCACTTGGAGATGACCTTGGATTTCCAGCAGAGAAATCTATCATAGCAGAGAGTCCCTAGGTCACTTGTCTGTGCATGTGCAAAGCAAGGAGATAGTGAATAGGATACCTGTGCCACCAGCTGCTCTGTAAGGGGACAGGTCCAGGAGATGAAGGATGCTTGCCCACAGCAGGTTCCCACTTTCTGTGTGATTGGTGCTCCCTTCCATAGGTCCATGGCAAACAATTGAGCAGCCACAAAGTGTAAAGGCTCCCTGTTATCTGTGAGCCTCAGTCACCCCTGCCACAGGCAACCACTGTCACCACTTCTATGCATCTTCCAGAAATCTTACATGCTGTACTTTATCCCCCACCGCCCTCTGAATGTGCTACCTGGTAGGTCAGTGCACATCAGTACCTGTAAGGTGACTTATACTTTGTCACAGCTACAGAGTATAAGTCTACCGTATGGTTAGACCATCATTTGACCAATACTCTACTGATTAACATTTAGATTTGAATCTTAAATTCAGCTGATAACATTTAGATTATTATGGCAATTTGTGCCAGACTGACTCTTTCAAAGAGTCAATATGTAGAACTGCTTGAGTCAAGACGTAGAATCATATCATACATTCACATAGCCTTTTAAGAGGTAAATTTAGAAGAAAACAGCTTCCACTGCACTGTCGGGTTTTACCTTATGTGTTTTGAGCTCCCCCGCTCTGAGAGATAAGTATCTCTAGTATTTTGCCATTACGGATAATGCTTCAATAAGTATCCCTATACGCAGTCTACCCTTTACATTCTCGGGTTCTGCATCCATGGATTTAACCAACCTTGGATTAAAAATATTTGAAAAAAATGTGTCTGTACTGAACACATACAAACTTTGTCTTCTTGTCATTATTCCCTAAACAATACAGTATAAGCACTATTTAAATAACATTTACATTGTATTGGGTATTTTAAGTAATCTAGAGATGATTTAAAATACACAGGAGGATGTGCATAGGTTATATGCAAATCCTGCACCATTTCATATCAGGGACTCGAACATCATGGATTTTGGTATTCGAGGGAGGTCCTAGAACCAACTCCCCAATGGATACTGAGGGCCAACTGTGTATTTTTTTTTTATCTGTAAGATAAACTCTAAACAGTGGAACGGATGGGTGAAAGGGAGTGTACTCTTTAATTTTGATAAGTTTTGTCCATTGCCTTCCGCAGAATTGTACCAGTTTACACTCCAGTCAACAATGTGCTCATGTCCACTTTCTCTCACCCTTGCCAACACAATGAATTCTCAGAATCCTTGATCTTTGCCAATCTGACAAGTAGAAAATGGTATTTCAATTTTCTGTCCATAGCTTTTGACCATTTATCTTCTTAGATACTGAGCTTTTCCTTTGTATTTCTAAGCATTTATTGTGTGTTAAAGAAATCTGCCTTGTCTCTGAAATAGGTGCTGTAAACATCTTCTTCCAAGGGTTGTTTGGGTTTTTTGGTTGTTTTTTTTTTTTTTTTTTTTTTTTTTTTTGAGACAGAGTCTCGCTCTGTCGCCCAGGCTGGAGTACAGTGGTGCGATCTCCACTGACTGCAAGCTCCGCCTCCCAGGTTCACACCATTCTCCTGTCTCAGCTTCCCGAGTAGCTGGGACTACAGGCGCCCACCACCTCACCCGGCTAGTGTTTTGTATTTTTTTTTTAGTAGAGACGGGGTTTCACCGTGTTAGCCAGGATGGTCTCGATCTCCTGACCTCGTGATCCGC
>NW_016807466.1:3207458-3232866 GCF_001698545.2 Rhinopithecus bieti | reverse complement strand
TTTTTTTTTTTTTTTTTTTTTTTTTGAGACAGAGTCTCGCTCTGTCGCCCAGGCTGGAGTACAGTGGTGCGATCTCCACTGACTGCAAGCTCCGCCTCCCAGGTTCACACCATTCTCCTGTCTCAGCTTCCCGAGTAGCTGGGACTACAGGTGCCCACCACCTCACCCGGCTAGTGTTTTGTATTTTTTTTTTTTTTTTTTTTTTTGAGACGGAGTCTCGCTCTGTCGCCCAGGCTGGAGTGCCGTGGCCGGATCTCAGCTCACTGCAAGCTCCGCCTCCCGGGTTTATGCCATTCTCCTGCCTCAGCCTCCTGAGTAGCTGGGACTACAGGCGCCGCCACCTCGCCTGGCTAGTTTTTTGTATTTTTTTTAGTAGAGACGGGGTTTCACCATGTTAGCCAGGATGGTCTCGATCTCCTGACCTCGTGATCTGCCCGTCTCAGCCTCCCAAAGTGCTGGGATTACAGGCTTGAGCCACCGCGCCCGGCCTTGGTTGTTTTTTTTAGTTTTTGTTTGTCTTTTTTGCCACTTTTTAAAATAAATTTATCAATTTTTTCTTACGGCATCTGTGCCTCCCATGATATTTGGAAAGAAACCTACCCATGTTTATGGTTTCTTCTCCTAAAAGTTCGAGGTATCTTCCAGTGCCATTTGTCTATATACTATCCTGTAAAGAAGGTCAGAGGAAGGTTATTTTCTCCATTTTTGCAATGTGGGAGCCCAGGCTGGAAAGAAGTGAGCACCTTTGCAGTCTCGCTGTGCAGAAGTCAGGAGAGTCCCACTAGAGCATGGGATGTGGCACCTCAAGACATGGTTCCTTGGGAGCCATTCCTCATCTTCCTTGAGTGCACACCTTGCTGCTGGCATTGGAAATTCGCATGTCCACAGCCCTTCAGCACTGAGCCAGGGTCTTTTCCAAACCAAACAGCTTCTTGGTGCCCATTTTTCAATTTCCACCTTAGGATGGCAGCTAAAAATGACTTTGCGGTAGGTGGTTAATTTCTGCTTGTTACTTACTAATAATTATAGCTTTCACTTTGGCACCTCTCATGGTTGAAACCAGTGGCTATTCTTAGATGTGCAAGATCAGATTTTCTGATTTCTGCTGGAAATTTAAGGCTGTAATACTCTCATAAATTCCTTGGCCCTGGCCCGGCCTGGCCCCTTTGCCCAGAATCCTCCCAGGCACCAGAGGTTGCATCAGCAGGGTCAAGGGGTAATCCCATAGCCTTGCCCCATTCGTGACGAGATGAAGACAGCTCCTAGACAGGTGTTGTGTGCAGTCACTGTACAGGGAGCGCCTGTGAGAGGGAACACGACGTCCCTGAGCGTCAAGCCTGTCCAGCTAACGTTTACCACACACTGTGGATGTGTCAGATGCTATTCCAAGGACTTTAATATGTCTTAATTTGTTCAGCCCTCATAATAACCTTATGAGGTATAAATACCCATATTCACCCCATTCCATAGGTGAAGAAACTGAGACACAGCTATCAGGTCACTTGCCTAAAGTTACATGGCTAATGAGTTAGAAAGCCAGAATCTAAATCCAACCAGTGTGGTCCCAGAACCCTAGCTCCAACCCACAGTAGGCACTCAGTTGTCAACACAGTATCATCTAGCATCTCCACGTGCCACAGTAGAGCAAGGCACTGGAGTCCTATGGTTATGAAGACAGACACAGCTCCTGGCCTTCATGGCATTTGCAGATGTGAAACAGAACAATGACAGAAGCACTTAACTCCCTGTGCCGAGTGCTGGGGGGAGCACTGTAGGTCCCTGTGACCCCTCATAACACAAGGGCTCCCCGAACCAGGGGAGCCAGAGGGGGCCTGCACACACTTAGGCAGTGACCTCAAGAGTGACTAGCACCAGGTCAGGGACGATGGAGGCATAGAACAGCACATGGGAAGCCCTGGGGGCAGCCTGAGCTCTGAGTGTTAGAGGAATGCTGGTCCCTGGGGCGTGAACGCTGAGGAGTAAGCAGTAAAGCAGCCAAGGGGAGCCAGGAGAAGGGCCCAGACTCAGGTCATGCCAGCACCCCTGGTAGCCATGGTAAGATCTTTTACTTAATCCTAAAAGCATTGGAAAGCTACAGAGAGACTTGAAGCAGGAGCATGAAAGGACCACTTTCAAAAGATCACTCCAAGCTGGGCACTGCTCAGAAGGCTGAGGTGGGAGGATTGCCTGAGTCCGGCCTGGGCAACATAGCAGGACCCCTCTCTGGAAAAAAACATCACTCCAGCTAAATGTGGAGAATGGGACGGAAGGCAGTCAAAGAGGATGCCGGCAGAGCAGGAAATTGGGAGAATTGGTCCAGGTGGTGGAGGAGAGCAGCTTGGTCTATGTTCTCAATGGAGATGAACAGAAGGGGACCCTGAGATGCCTTCTGAGGTGGAACTGATGGGACTTGTAGGTTGGATGTTGAGGAGTGAAGGAAAAGGATGAATACGGAAGGAAACCTGAGTGTGGGGCTTGAGTCTGTGGATCACTGGTGACACCATTTGCTGCAGTGAGGAAGCCTGGGGAAGAACTGATGAGTTGGGGTCAGGGAGGCAGAGACTTCAGAGTCCAACTTGAGCTTGGAAGCATCAGGTGCCTGAGGACAAGGAAGTCAGGATGCCAGGCAGGCGGCTGGATGTTCCAGTCTACATTTCAGATCTGGGCTGGAAACATGCCTTTAAGAGTTGGGATTTAAAGCCCCCTTTAAAGGCCTAAGCTAGGTGCTAAGACGGCCTAAGAAGAGAATGTAGGTGGAGAAGCGAAAGGGCCAGACTGAGACTGAGCCTCTCCACATTTAAAGCTTGGGGAGCAGCCGGCTGCAGTGGTTCATGCCTGTAATCCCAGCACTTTGGGAGGCTGAGGCAGGTCAATCATCTGAGGTCAGAAGTTCAAGACCAGCCTGGCCAACATGGTGAAACCCCATCTCTACTAAAAGTACAAAAGTAGCCGGGTGCGGTGACGGGCACCTGTAATCCCAGCTACTTGGGAGGCTGAGGCAGGAGAATCACTTGAACCTGGGAGGCGGAGGCCGCAGTGAGCCGAGATCACACCACTGCACTCCAGCCTGGGCAACAAGAGTGAAACTGTGTCTCAAAAAAAGATAAAAAGCTTGAGGAGCAGAGGAAGAGCCACAGCGATTGAAGGGGAGTGGTCGGCAAGGCAGGAGGAAAGCAGTGCAGACGGCATCGCAGCAGCCAGTGGGGCAGGAAGGAGCCCATGCAGGGAAGGCGAGAACCTGGGTCTGACTCACCAGTTACAACGCTGGCCCTGCCGCACACTAGCCATGATACCTGGGCAAGCTATTCCCACTCCCGCTGAGCCTCTGTGTCCTCTGTTAAATGAAGAGCGTTAGGACAACCACATAACATAGCAAACACTAGCAACTACTGAAGTAACGATTTTTAAGGAGGATGTGGCCAGTGGGCAGGCCGCTGAGAGGTTGGGTATGGTAGAGACAAAAGCATTTGCTGGACCTGATGAATGGGAGTATTGGTGATGGTGACAAGACGGCATTTAGTGGCATGGTGGAGATGGATGCCATCTGGTGTGGGTTGCAGAGCAAATGGCAAGTGAGGAAGCTGAGGCACCGAAGGTGCACAGTTCTTCCGAGAAGAATCCCTCTGCAGCAGCAATGAGGGATGTGACGGGGAGCCTGGGGCTTGAAGGGGGCTGAAGCCTGTTGGAGCACGTTGATTGGGTGTGCGGAGCTGCCTGGGGACTCAAGAGGCCGAAGCCCATTGGAGCACGTTGATTTGGTGTGCGGAGCTGCGTGGGGACTGAAGAGGCCGAAGCCCATTGGAGCACGTTGATGGGGTGTGCGGAGCTGCGTGGGGACTGAAGAGGCTGAAGCCCATTGGAGCACGTTGATTGCCAACAGGGATGATCAGGTAAAAATGAGGCCCTCGGCATCCAGAAGAGAGGGGGGATGTGTGGAGGTGAAATGAATTCCTCCAGCAAGAGTGTGATGGGGTCCAGACCACAGGCAGAGGGGTTGGCTCTCAGCGACAATGGCAGAAGAGACGCAGAGTGGATGGAACAGAGGACACAGAGGAGTTGTCAGTTTGGTGGCCAGAAGAGGCTTGGGGTCCACTTGGCTGGCTTCTGACTTCTCTCTGAATGATTTGTCAAGGCAGCTGCGGGGAAGGGTCAGGAGTCAGAACAGCGGGGCTGAAGCCAGGAAGGTCTAGTGCCTGTCACTGCTGTGGCTAGGGGAGGAGGAGCTCGTCCTGCTGTGCCATGGAGCCCCTGAAGAAGGGATCCCTCTTGACAAACTGACATAGCCAGACGCAGACTCAGAGACTAATGGCAGTTGCACAGCCCCACCCTGGCAAAGACATTCGGCTGGGCGCTCAGTGAGGCTAGAGCCTGGGCTCTGCTCAATTTCGGGATTTCAGGTCCCAGCATGGAGCCTGGCCCAGAGAAGCCCATGGTAGGACGGCACCTGGAGACAAAATCACTTCCTCCTTTCACTTGCTAACCCTCCTCAGACAAAGAAAGAATCAAGGCTAAGTCTAGTGAGAGCCGGCAAAGCTGAAGGCCTCTCTAGGCCTTGAGGGTTTGGAAGGGTAACAGGAGACCCATCAGGACACAGGATCCCTTTCTGCTTGGCCCTCGTGCTGATTTTTATATGAAGAAGGTGGGCTCCAGGAGCACCCTCTGTGCTAGCAGACACCCTGCGATCAGTTGGGACCCCTCTGCCCTCCACAGCATCTCTCCTTAGCGGGGCAGGGTTGGGGTAAAGGACATGGTTTGGAGGGGTCAGGGAGCCCGCTGGCTTGAGCTGCGAGGTCGGAAGGTACCTACTGCCGTGGGTCCTCTCCGTCACATTTCTCTGCCAGGCGCAGGTGAGGTAGAAGACCTTGGGGCATTCTGAGGGCTGCCTCCAGCCTAGACTGCTCCTTTGTGTGCGTTTCCGAAAGATGTCCCTTCTGAGTAGACTAAGCCCCCAGAGGGAGCAGCCTTGGCTAGTGGAGGACGCCTTGGTGAGAAGGAAAGGGCTCCCTTGCATTCCTCGGGGCTGGTGCAGCCCTGTCCAGGCACACACAGCCTGCAGTGGGGCCCAGGCTGGTTGTCAGCCCCTCAGCCCGGTGTCTGTGTACACCCTGCACGGCCAAGCCCAGGGCAAGCCCCTTGCAGCTGACATGAAGCAGGGGCTTGATAAGCATTTGATGAATGAATGAATGAATGAATGAATGAATGAATGAATGAGGAAACTAGACCTTCGTGAGCTTCTGGGTGCATCTAGCACTAGGTCCTCCAGCCAGGAACACCACTTCACGTTGAGAAAGAAACCTTCACAGTGTGGCTCAGCCCTTTTCGGATCACATCTCGAGTCTGGTTCAGCAAACCGTTCCAGGGATCCCTCTGCGCGAGGCAGAGTTAGGGTGCGAGGAAGGAACAGGCTTGACCCAGCCCTCCAGGAGGGTCAGCACAGTTGTGGCTCACTGCGACAGGACAGATGGGGCTGAGGGTTGTCCCGGGGCACACACAGGGTGGAGGAAGAAGGGGAGGGTGAAAAGTGCTTGCCCTGGGTTTCTGGGGGGTCCTGGGCAGAGGGAAGCTGAAAGGCATTTGGGGTAAAAGGGGAGGTTGGAAAGGTGGCAGGGCCCTAACTTTGAATGCCAAGCAAAAGCATTTGGGTTCTGTTCATGCCAAATAAGCTTTGTACACGGTGGGGAGATTTTATCCACAGCATTTTTCATAGTAACCCAATAGCAGGGACCAACCAAGAGGTTCCTAAGAGGACATTCAGAGCTCATGGAGCTCTCAAAATGAGGTAGGAAGTGTCCACGCCCCTTACCTTTGGTGAGAGGCAGTCAGCCACCAGCAGCCAGGACAGAATGTCTGTCCCTGGAACCTCTTCAGAGAGTGACCTTCCAGACCCTGCCCTGCAGCTGGAGCGCCGACCTTGCGCTGAAGAGTATTTTCTCGCTTTCTTGTTGCAGCTGATGGCGTTGAGTTCTTGTTGGCAACTGATGGCATTGAGTTCCCAGAGCCTGCTTCGCTGTGCTTCTGTTCCTTTGGTACCAGTTCTTGTATCTCTTAATAAGCTCACAAGGCCCTTTATTTATTTTTTAAATTGAATTTACTCCTTGGTGAAAGGAACAGGGAGATTTCATTTGCTGTTGCTTCCCTGGCCTTCACCTGTCTTCATTGACCTGTGCCACAGAAATGGCTGCCCTGCTCTGACCACACCCAGCATTCATTAATCTGCAGACTTTTCTTAAGCACCTACTAAGTTGTGTCCTAGGGGACCGGCCTCTAGATCCTCTGCTGAGGGATACAGAGATGAGTGTGGCTAGGAGTTGTCTATAGTTGAGTGAGAAAGCCATATTGTTTCTATGTGGGGGGCTTTGGGAAAGTATAAATTATATTCTTTTCTTCCTGAGTTCCAAACCAATGAAGAGAAGGGAGGCAGATGGAGATCAGATCCCAAGCTCTGCTACTGGGGAGGCTGGCTGAAAAATGTGGTCCTTGTTTGGGCTGTGGATTCCCAGGAAAGAAGGCTTTTCAAGTAGTGCAGGTTCATAATCAATACTTGTGGCCTCGTTCTATCCTAGAGGCCCAGCCACATGCCTAGGCAAGAAGGCTACATCCTGGGGTGATCTCAGGGGTGGTGGGAAACCTTAGTAATCCTTTCCTTTTCCTGTCCAACTCCATCTCACACTACCTGGTTGGTGTCTGAAACCCCACCACTAAAACTTCGTTCCTGAAGCCTGAGTGTAATTTCCTCTTAGAGAGGGAATGCCTATCGCCCGAAATAGACCTGCTGCAAGGCTCAGATAAGTCCAGTTATCTCTTTGCACCTCAGCTTCCTCACCCTGCGGTCTCCAAGAGGGCTTAGGCTTGACTAAGAGTTACCCTCACCATTCGTGACTCGCTTTGGGCTCCAGGCTTCCTGGTGAATGGAAGTTGCTGTAGGAAACCCATGGCACTGGTATAAGGCGTGTGCTCCCGACGGAAAATGCTCAGCCTAGGGTTGATCTCTTGGCACGGCCTTGTCTTGATCCCTGCCACTCTTGTGTTGTCTGATGCCTGCCACCGCTCTGGGAGAGCTGTGCGCCAGGCGCAGGCCCGCCACCTGACAGGTGGACAGGCCCAGAGAAGGTGACCGACTTGCCCAAGGCCACACACGAGGCCCAGGGCCAAGAACCAAGTCCTCCATGTTCTCATGACACTGTGGCTTACAAATCGGAAACCCTAGTGTTCCCAGTGATGCCTCGGAGGCAGAGATGGGGGCAAACAAGAGGTAGCCACACTGCCCACTCTTAGGAGTCTTTTGTATCCTGGGGTAAGATCTCTTTGGAAGAAACAGCCTCCACTGGTGAAAATGGTTTGAAAATTGCTGCAGGACATTGTGCCTTCAGTCCTTCCTTTTGAGCTGAAAACGGAGGGATTTGGGAGCAACCCTAGGCTGTGCATTTTCCTGCCACATCTGTCAGGGTCACAGGCCTTATCAGAGCCGTAGGTTTCCTCTAGCAACTTCCACAGCACTGAAAAGTGCCGTGGGGCCTGGATTCTTTCCCTTACTGTCTTGATCCTGACTTGGTTCCGTCTGCGTCTCCCATTTCCCCATCACTGACCTTTCTGCATCAGACCTGAGGCTTATGCAGGCTCACTGACCAGTGAGATACTTGGAATCACATTTGGTCTCACGGAGGACCCCTGGAGAGCAGAATGACATGCACACAGTCTTACTGGCATTTACCACTTTCCCCGCGTTGATTCTTCTTCTGGACACATTCATCCCTGCTCTCCCATGTCGGCCTTTGTTCATAATGCTCTAAGTGGGAGAGGCTGGGCGGCCTCACCAGCCCACAGCATCTCCAGGACTGGGATCTTGGAAGTGAATTCACTCCCAGCTTGTCAGCGAGGCAGGAGCCAGGCGTGCAATGAGAGAGATGCTCTGTCCTGCTCCCCCGTGTTGCTGCCACGCTCGAGAACCCAAAACTGCAGTGGGCACATCTTCAACTCTTGGGTGAGGGCGTCGAGGGAATTGTGTTCCTGAAAGGCATCAGATAGCCCGACGGTGTCATTAGGAGGGTGTTTGTCTCCCAGAAGGGAGAGATTTTGCCTGGTCCAAACTAAAGGACAGAGAAATGTCTTCTTTGTCCCTGTAGAGTCCCCTGTGTGTACAGAAGTTCAGGAGGTACCTTCTGAGTTGAGTCTCCTGAGATCAGGAGCAGGTGTGGCTGGGCGCTCACCTTCAGGGCTCAGTGCATGGTGCTGGCATTGCCCGAGTTTCTGTGTCTGCAGGAGTCACCCAGTATGCCCCTCCACAAGCCCCTAAGCCCCGTCATCTCTGGTGAGGAGGGACTGGCACGCGCAAGGACAGACAGAAGGTACTGGGTGCATCTGGGCCAGGCGAGGCCCGCTTTTTCCAGGGCCTTCCCTTGGGGAGAGAAGGCCTGGGGAGTCAGTCATTGGTGCAAATATCATCACCAGGGAAGTGAGGTGTTCGAGGGAGGGACTGGCCAGGCTGATTGAGGTCAAAGGTCAGCGGCATTGCCACTAACCACAGCCATGAGATATACACCAGCCATTTCCCCGCCCCCAGGCCTGAAGCTGGGAGCCAGAAAGGTGGATCTGCCCCAGCACCTGCCCTGGGAGTGTACTATCCCAGGCATACCCACGACCTCACAAAAATACTTACAGGGACCCGGCTATCAGGAGCTGCAGAGGCTGGGCTTTCCTTTCGGCTGAGGCGGGTGGTCAAAGAGCTCCCTGGGATGGCGGGATCCATCTGGGCCCTGAACGAGGCTAGAGTGATGGCTTTACAGGCAAAAGCCACAGAATCGACGGGAGATGGGGACACCCACTGTGTGTGAAGCAGCAGCACTAGCAAGGCCAGAGCCCGGGGGTTCGGGGAGGCGGTAGGAAGCAGATAAGAGCAGTGCGCCCGGCTCCCAAGGCCTGCAAAGGAGTCGGATATCACCCTGGGCCAGAGGAGATGCTATTCTCTGTGGGGGCTGCAAGCATAGGTTCTCAGCCAGGTGACTGGGGTTCTAATCCCAGCTCTGCCTCCGGTTTGCCCTGAGAACTCAGGCAGGGTATTTACACTTTCTGCACCTCAGTTTCGTCATCTGGACAATGGGGATAGAATAATAGTACCTACTGGATCACCATGCAGATAAAATGAGAACTGAGAAGGCCTCCAGGAACAAAGCACATGTTTAATGAACGTTGGCTACTATTATTGTTAGTTACCATTCATTTACCATTCATCCATTCAGCGATTCAGTGAGCTCTGACTATGTGCCAGGTACTGTTCTAGTCCCTGGGGACACAGCAGTGGGCAGCACAGACACCATCCCTGCCCTCATGTCGCTTACAGCCCACGTTCCAGTGAGTGCACACAGATGGAAAATCAGAGTCCAGGGCCTCGGCCTGGCTGCCTACTGGGCAGGCGTAGAAGCCACAAGCCCCAGGGCAGAAGGGGTTCGGAGCAGGTGGCTGCTGCCCCAGAGGCTGGCCTCAGGGTTAACCTGGCAGCAGCTGTGGATGACAGGCTCATGGCCAGGGCAGGAGGCAGGGAGGGGAGTCTCTGCATAATTGAGTCTGTTTCCAAAGTGGGCTCCAGGAGATGACATGGTAAGGTGCACAAAGAAAATAGTAAAACTTTCTTTCTACTTTATTTTGTTGTTGTTGTTTTGTTTTGTTTTTTGAGACGGAGCCTTGCTCTGTCACCCAGGCTGGAGTGCAGTGGTGTGATCTTGGCTCACTGCAACCTCCACCTCCCAGGTTCAAGTGATTCTCCTGCCTCAGCCTCCCTAGTAGTTGGGATTACAGGTGCGCAACACCACACCCGGCTAATTTTTTGTGTTTTTGGTAGAGATGGGGTTTCACCATGTTGGCCAGGCTGGTTTTGAACTCCTGACCTCAAGCTATCTGCCCACCTTGACCTCCCTAAGTGCTAGGATTGATTACAGGCGCAAGCCACCACACCCTGCCTAAACTTTCTTTTTTATTTTTGTTCTTTTAACATTTCTATTTTGTGTGCTGTTGTGGATTATATGACATGTAATATATTAATTCATACAAACATACACATAACTGGGAGATAGGGGTGCAAACCTCTTTTACTGCAGGGTATGCCAGTGGTCAAGGCAAGAGTGCTGAGGAAGGGTCTGGCCTGCAGGTGAGAGAAGGGGTCTGTGAGCCCCGACAGAGCAGGTGGCCCCTACGTGAGGCTCTGGGCTGCAAACTTGACCATGTGGCCTTGCTGACCCTGGAGAGGGGTGAGGGGCAATTCAGATGTCCCTGAAGCCTCAGGCCCAGCTGACTAGAAAGATGGTGGTGCCTCCATTGGCAAGACCTCAGGAGAAGAGGCCCTGGGGCCAGGTGACGCATTCCCCCTGGATATTTGACAGGTGTGCACCTGGGAGGCAGGGAGGCTGCCCTTGGAAACACTCAAAAGGGCTCTTCAGGGAGGCCAGGGCTGCAGAGGGGTTTGGCTCCACGTAGAGGTGAGAGAGTTGAGGCCTGGGGTCAGTGGGAGGGTGATTTTCCTGCTTGCTTTAAAAGCGATAGCTTGGCTTATCAAAGGGCTTTGTCACTGTGACACAGATAAGAGTTTTACAGGGTGCACCAACGTTCCCTGGTCAGAGGTGAGCTCAGGGGCCAGGCTGGCGGGGCAGCCATCTTGCATCACGCTGTAAACATGACAGCCACAGCCCACAGCCCCATCATACTTCTTGGCATCAAAAGAGTGGGTCAGAGGGCAGAGCCGTTGCCCTCTGAGGGTCTGTGTGCCTCTGGCCTGCTTGTCCCCATGTGCATTCTGGCCCTTTTTCTATGGGGATCAAAGCCAAGGGTAGGACCAGGCCAGGCTCTGTCCAGACACTGAGGAGCCCCGGGTGGGCCCTGAGGGTGGGTGTCCTCAGAGGTTGGGGCAGGGACCAGGCAGGCCTCACTGCCCCCTGCCTGGTGGTGACCTATGCCTGCCCTGCAAGGCCTGCAACACAAGTGACTCCAGTCCCTGTGTAGGAGTGGGCAGGAGGGGCTGTCGGCAGCAGCCGTTTCCACTCGGAGCAGGGATCCGCTGGCTCCGGGCCCCTCCAGACTCCTATGCGGGAAACATGAACATCAGAGTGGTGGCTGCTCGCAGGGCCTCAGAGGGGCACCAGGAAAGCGTGTGCCGTTGCTCTCTCCTCACAGCTGAAGTCTACATCGGCATCGGGAAGCCTGCAGAAGCCACAGCCTGTACCCAAGAAGCTGCCAACCTCTTCCCAATGTCCCACAACGTCCTCTACATGCGTGGCCAGATTGCCGAGCTCCGGGGCAGTGTGGACGAGGCGCGGCGGTGGTATGAAGAGGCCTTAGCCATCAGCCCCACCCATGTGAAGAGCATGCAGCGACTGGTGAGTCCACGGGCCCGGCTGCGGCCCCCACTCTGGCAGGGGGACAGCCCTTGGAAGCAGCAGGTAGTACATGACCGTCACACCCTCTTCTGCTTCCAAAGGCCCCATGCAGTTGGCTTGCCAGGCTGTCACATGGCCTGAAGCCAGAGAGCACCGTGTCTACCATAGTTTATGCAAATGGCGCCCCCAGAGTTGTCTGTGCATAGCCTCAGCAGCCATATCGGATGTCCTGTTAGGTGCTGTGGTCTCCTGGCCCACAGCCCAAGCCACCCTGTGGCTCTGGATTTGATAAAGACATTCTTGTGGCCGTGGGACTTTGTTGCTGCCATCTCAGCCTCTGCGCTGCTTGCAGTAGCCACCTTCGGGGATTTCCACATCCCGGGGAGACTTCAGGACAAGGATCAGAACACTTTACAAACTGGGAGGCTCTCTTCCCTTAAGGGAGCCTGAGACTCCAGCGTGTCTCTGAGGCTGTTGGCTGGGAGGGAGCATCCTACCAGCGGGAGTGTTTGGCCATGTTGCCCTGAGAGGTGGGAGGCAGATGAGCCACCCCAGTGTCCACGCTGTGTGGGGGTGTGGCAGCACACCACGAGCACACATCTTTCGTCTATAGCCTGGGCCAGAAGCCTGGGGTTGCCCTGCTGCCCCCACCCCTTGCCATGGATCATTCTTGAGAGACCCTGGAGCCAGCCACCTGGCCGTGTCGGTTTCAGTTAGGAGGGGAGACTGCTCGCTCAGGCGGTTCTGTCTGTTAGGAACGTATGCTAGTGCAGCTGCCTCACCAGTCCTCTGTCATCTTCCTGCGAGGGTCTGAATCGAAACTCACAAGTTACCAACGTCGGAGGAGCTTGTGAAAAGCTGTGCCGTGTTCTCCGGGCCTACATGCTGGGCTTTAGTTCTGAATTGTTGTTTCATTTCTAGCAGTAGACATCGCTGATGTCATGAACTGCAGGAAAGAAGAGCCTTTTATTATAAAGCTCAGGGCCCTTTGTGTCTGTACCCATGGAGGCTTAGCACCTATAACCAGGTGGCGGTGTGTGATATAGAAGAGTGTGATATGGAAAGAGACAGGGAGTCTGAGGACACAGTTCTGGTCCCAGCGACATCGACTGCTTGCTCTTTAACCTCAGGAAAGGCCCCTAAGCTCTCAGCACCTCAGTGTCCTTTCTGCAAAATGAAGGCATTTGACTAGACAGGCTGTGCCTGTCCAAGACTAATAGGATGTGGTTTTGTAACTAACAAGTAAAATGTTCCCCGAAGCATCCCAAAGCCTTCATTATCTTGCCATTTCTCATAGTAATGTTGCAAAATGTAGAAGGGGCTGGGCACTGACTGCTGGTTTCCAGCAGAAGAATGCTGACGCACTGGGAATTAGGCCCCGTGGAAAGAGTATCTGCTTATGAGTTACATGTGCACTCGAACTAAGCCCTGGTCCTGACTCCTGGGGAAGCTCGGACTTGTCATGTAACCTTTAGGCGCCTTGGTGTGTTTCGGTGAATTGGCCTCCTACCCCAGTGGGATGTTGAGAAAGAATGAACTGATTTACATGATAATCCTGGCACCTAGTAGGTGCTCATGAAATAGGAAACTGAAGACAGTCATTTTCAGTTTTAAAAAGAAATCAAACCTTACCATAATTACAGCTACTTAATTTTTTTCAACTTCTCTTTGTGAGTTTTCTGTAGCCCCATACAGATTTGTACATAATTTTACATATTATCCAAATGTTAGTCTGTTTGATTAAAACTATTACGTGGCTTTTCATTTTTGTCTCACTATTAGAAGAGGAATTTGTAAAGAGCTTGTCAGGTCTCTGTGCTTTTGCTGAGAGCATCCAGAAGAGGTACAGTCCCCGCCACATCCCAGCCTTTTTATTAAAAAGAGGCTACATGTTTCCATCTCGGGGCCTATGAATCATTCAGGAAAGTATTTCTCGTTCATCCCCAAGGGGAACACATGAGACAAAAGATCAAATAGGAAAATCGCACCAGGAGAGTTTTCTGTTTCACCTGTGGAGCTTTTCAAGACACCTGAGATGCCTGACACATGCCAGGTGCTTTCCTTTCTGAAAGGAGCAAGCAGTTGACCCAGCACGAGGGAGCTGGCGAGTGAGACCAAGGCCGTGGTGAGCCCCGCCTGCGGAGTCCATAAGCAATGACTGAGCCTTACGAGGCTCAGAGACATGAGCTGCTTTGGAGGTCTTGCCAGGAGAGAGGGGTCATCATCATAAACTCTTAAAACCTCTCTCAGTGGATCCTGAGGTGTTGAAAAACCATCCGGAGTGGAGGCAGTTGGAGAAGGGCGGGACTACCGATTTGTCTTGCAGTCAGAAACTTTGCCCAGTGACTGTTCAGTGCGGCTCCCGAAGGTAGTTTGAACACGCCTTCTTGGTGATTTTCTAAATGATGCACCTGGCCTGTGTTCTCCCCAGCCTGCCCCCAAGAGTCCAGCCCACAGCCAGGGGGAGCCCCATGCAGCCAAGGGCGGGTCCCCCTCCCACTGGTGCTGCAGGACCCTCTCGTGCCTGTGGAGGGGCAGCCCCTGGACCCCACAGGCTCTTCAGCCCTGAGACATCACACTCCCTCTCTGTCCTCTTCCCTACAAGCTGCACAGGAAAGCTGTGTTTCTGTGGCCTTGGATAGAGGAAGGGAGGAAAGGGCCTTCGTGTATACCCTAGAGGCCCAGGAGGAGGCCCCAGAGCCAGGCCGGCCTGGGTTAGAATCACAGCTCTGGCTGTCATTCGCTGTGGGGCCTTGGACAGGTTATTCACCCTCTCGGTGCCTCATTTTCCTCAGCTATATAAATGGGGATAATATTTGCACCAATACATCATAGAGACAGATTAAAACCCAAGAACTGACATCTCTTGCTAAGTCACAAAAGGCTCTGTCTCTACCCTCACGGAAGGTGGATTGGTTTGCAAGCCCCTGAGTTAAGAGGAAGGTGTCAGCAGGGAGATGAGAGGCTGTCTTACCAGGTCAAGCCCCAGGGAGGAGGCAGGGCCCCGACCTGTGTGGCAGAGGGCAGCGGAAACAGAGCTGTGTGTTGACAGTTGGCTGGCACGCAGGGAGAGCGGCCAGGGGGGCGGCCAGGGAGGCCAGGGTCAGAAGGTCAAGACTAGAAGGAGTTTAAAGAACAGAGCCCTAGGCAGCATCAAAGAGCCAAACACGGAGGCTCCAAGGGAAGGAGCCAAGTGTGAGGCAGGTCATGGGTCATGGGAGAGGATGGAAAGTGTGCTTGCAGCAGCCCTGATGCTCAGAGAGGAAGGCAAGGAGCTGGCGGACAAGCAGTCAGTGAGGGCTGTTGGGAAGAAGGAAGCCTCGTCTGTGTCACAGGTGGTGGTCAGGTGGCTGATGTGACGGCAGAGAACAGTTATGCCAGGAGTTGTAAGTGGCAGCAGATGCCAGATCACCAACTTGCAGGAGGGCTACGGCTTAAGCAGAAATGCAAACCTGTTAGTGTTGTTAAAAAGCAAGAGTGACTTTAGTATTCATGAACAGTACATCGGAGGACAGACTTGACAAGAGAAATGTAAATTCAACCCCAGAGGAATCGGACGATCTGCTAATAGCTTTAGCCTTCATATATGTGTTTAAATTCATGTGTAGTGAGAAGGGAGCAGAGAAATCATGTGTTTATCAGCAATAATGAGTTAGCACAAGACAAGGGAGGCAGAGATTGCTGAGGATGGGCAGGTATTAAGGGAGCAGCATGCTAGAGGGATAAGGAGTTACCAAGTAATGTTGTTGACAAGGGGAGGAATTCATAGACTGACCAGACTTTTTCCAGAAAATCTAAAGGCATATTTTATATTATTTTGCATAGTGTATAAATTTACATTTATTCGTGTGCTATGTTAAAAAGCCTTTAGCTCCCAGTATGCAAAATGAATTAACGAAACAGAGCAACTTTTTCCAAAGCAGTTATTCCATGTTCTGGGGTGGGGAGAGGAGAGAAGCGTGGCTCATGGTGGACTGAGGAGCAGAGAACCAGCATCCCTGGACGGTCATTCCCAGGCCAAGGACAGAATCACCAGGACAGGGACAGGCTGTGCAAACAGGGACATCTGGTTGCCCTCTGATAATGTCAGCCTGAGCTTTTGAGGGCAAGTGTGAGATTGGAAAGTAAGAAGGGAACAAGGGCTTTCAGGAGAGAGAAGAACATGGAAGGGAGCCAAGGAAGTTGTGTGGAGGGGAGCTGATAAGACCGGGATGGGAAGTATTGCTGGGGAACAAATGCGTGCTGGAGAATATTAGCAGGAGGCTCGGGTCCGCCTCCAGTCCCTTTGACAGGTTGAGAAAAGGTGTGAAGCAGAAGCAGATGGCGGGGGTCAGCCAGGGCTTGGTGGAGTGGACAGCAAGTGGAGTGAAGTGGGGTGAGGCAGCTTTGGAGAGGCCTGTGAGCCAGAGAGGAACTGTGAGCCAGAGAGGGACCATGAGCCAGAGAGGGACCGTGAGCCAGAGAGGGACCGTGAGCAGGAGAGGGATCATGAGCCGGAGAGGGACCGTGAGTCAGAGAGGGACTGTGAGTCAGAGAGGGACCCTGAGCTGGAGAGGGACCGTGAGCCGGAGAGGGACTGTGAGCCGGAGAGGGACCGTGAGCCAGAGAGGGACTGTGCACTGAGAACCATGGAAAGGGCATCAGGGGACAGCAGTGAAATGGAGCTCCCACCGCACAGCGGGGAAGGAGAACTGCTGCATCCACCTGCAGGCTGAGCATTCCCCAGGCCTAGGACAGAGGCCATGATATTTCACAGCCGATGCTGAGAAGTGATGAAATCTAGATTAAAAGCACGAAGGGGCCATCCCCTTAAATGAGGTTTCCAAGACAAGGCTGAGGGCCTGGAAAGGTACAGAAAGCCATCAGCCCTTTGTGAGAAGATAGCAGAGGGGCTGTGTTTCATGCACACTCCCCCCGCCCCCCGCCCCCGCCCCAAGGAAGTAGTGATAAAAGACCACGGTGAAGCTCACCAAGCAGAAGGTGAAAGTGACGGGGAGGAGAGACAGGCGGTGGCTAGGGGCTGGGCCGAGGCAGTTGGCCCAAAGAGTGTGCTGGGGGCCGTGTGCCTCATCTGGAGGGCTTCTAGGGGTGGTGGGTTGGAGTGGAGTGGAGCGTGGGAAGCATTGGGCAGGGAGCTTGGATCAGGAGTGCCGCTTGGTGGAAAACACATTTTCAGGTTACCATAAGGGGTCAATCTAATAATAGAATAAGCTTTTTGTTCCAGGCATGGTGGGCCCAAAAGTGCTCATTTGTCTTCTGTGGACGGATTGTGAGACAAGAAAACCTCTCAGTTCGATCAAGATGGTTGCGGGCTAAAGGTTTCATATACAGGCTGTCTTTGAGGAGTTCCTCTATGATCTTCTGTTTTCTGAAACATCAGAAATCTGGAATAACATCAAATATAAAAACTTGAGGAGTGGTGCTGCCGTTCTATTTCAAGGGACGACATTAGTAGCAGAAGACTTGCAGAGATTGGCTGAGCTGTTTGAAAACTGCATTTTCTTATGAAATACCCGAAGGCACAGCAGATTGATGGTAGGTTTGGGAGACGGCCCCACGATGTGAGGTGCAGTGGATATGTCTTATGGATTATGACTACATGTTCAGTTGTTTTAACAGCTCCAAAGGCTGACTAACGGCACTGCTGACTAACGACACCACTCTGAGAAGGCGGCTCTTCTGAAGTTCAAAGAGGGGCCTGAAGTCGGAACTTTCTTTAAACTGTCTTCCAGCTTACATGCTTGTTTACTGTGTAAAAACATCTCTTCCATTACGCGTGATGAGCTGGAAGAGATGGCAGAGAGGGAAAGAGGTGAGCTTCAGCTTGCCTGGCACTGCTAAATTATAAAACACTGGTGTTTTTCTCTCTCTCCCATCTTTTAAATTGTCCATCTGTTCATTGAGATTTGGGGGAAATTGCTGTCTCCTATTTTCTTATCTTAGCACCATGTTTTCCAGTTTGTGCCCCTGCGGGAGGAGAGATTCAGCATGAAGATGATCTTTCCAGGGCTTCTCCGGAGACTGGCGCTCGGTATCTGTGTGTCTGTGCAGTTTATCCATCAGCCTAGTGAGGGCCACCCAGGATCCAGACAGGCAGGACAGGCTCACGCGTCAGCACATCTACAGTTTTCCCTTGGAGAAACGTCTTCAAGAGACATCTTTTGATCCCTTCTGTTCCTCTGGATAAGGCCCAGGCACAATTAAACTGATGAAATAGACTTGAAATCCCCTTCCCCTTTCAAATGGCCATCTTTAGAGGTGGATCTCTTTCATCCGAAGTATCAGTTTTCTTTCCATACATAGAAAGAATGACTGGCAGGAAACAAAACTTCATGACAGTCTAGTGAGAAGGCTCTTTCATCTGTTCATTGTATTTTGTTTTCTTTCATAATTAAAAAATGCTTTCCAAATTGAGGAGAATAACTGTTTTTTCCTCTAGAGCAAGGCGTATGAAGTATTTAGTGCCCAGCCTTCCGATGCTTGTTGAGAGGACCTGAAAAGTGCACAGGCCCTCATTTCTCTATTCCCTTTACTCGGTATTACTGCAGTTCCAACTCACAGTGCCGAGGACAAAGTAGTGCCTCCTACTGGATGCCTCCTACTGGACACTTCGTCTTCAGTCTTTGCTCTGTCTTCTGTCCAGTGACACACACTCCTCGATAGCTTCTTGATAGTTTTAGCCTCTTCGATAGCTGTGTGAAGCTCTTTCAACAATTATTGATACTTGGCATAAGGATAACTTTTCTCTACAAAGAACTTTGAAGCCTCATATGCCATGTCTGCTATGTGTGCTCTCCTAGTACACAGTGAGAAGGGACTTTCTTGTTTACTAATGGGGACCCTGCTCTTGGTGACCTGCCCCAGGTCACTTGTAAGTTAGGAGCAGAAGCAGAACAAGAAAGTCGTGAGATTGTATGTTGGTGTGGTCCCTTAGGAGTCCAGAGCTTCAGTGACAGGACGGTGTAAAGATCAGGAGCACGGTGCTGGCGCCAGCTGCCTGGATTCCAGTCCCAGCTGTGTCGCTTACTAACTGCGTACCCTGAGATAAGTCCCTTCATCTCTCTGTGCTTCCATTTTTCTCGACAGTGAAATGGGGGTAATAACAGTGCCCGATGGTGTTGCCGTGTGGGTTAAAGGAGTTAGCAGGGTGCCTCGCACTCCGCAAATATCAGCTCTGAGGGTCGCTGTCATTCTCTGTAATCCAGGTCGCGCCTGGGCTGGGAGCTCCTTTGTGTCTGTTTGACAGTGAGTCATCTCCTGGCCCCGTGGAGCTTCCCTTTCTGCACCAGCGTGACTGACTTTCACTGGTTGAAGGAGCCGAAATGAGAATATATCTCGGCGCGTGGTCGGCCGCAAGCACGACGCTTCACTTTTGAGTGTGACTTTGCTGCCTGTTTCTGCCGAGCCAGGGCCCGGGTTTTTGAGGTGGGAAAGGGTGGGAGAGTGCATTGGTGGAGGCCCCTGGGGTGGTTTGTTCCCAGGCGGAGATAGAAAGCGTTGCTTCTGGTGGGTCTCAGAGGGCCTGAACTAGGCCTCCCTGCTCAGGAGAGATGGTCCCTTCCCATGGCCAGGGTGAGAGCGGGTCCCCAGCCTGGAGGGCAGCCTGGCTCAAGTGTCTCCTCCTCCGAGAAGCCTTTCTCGACCACCACCACCCCCCCATAGAGGGGTCCTCAGCCCCTGACTTTCCTCTCTTGAAGCCCTGGGTGAACCAACAGGGAAGTCTTTGGTTGCAGATCTGCCTTTGACTGGGAGCTCCTCAAGGGGAGGCCCCATGCCTGAGGCAGCTCAGTGACCTGCACTGGCCAGGTGTGGGGCAGGTGGTGAGCAGGGGTGGGGGGCAGGAGAGAGGAGAGCAACACCCGTAAGCAGACCAGTCAGGTGTCCTGATCCCATCTTCCAGACAAGAGGCCCCCAGAGTACCAAGTGGCTTCCCTTACATGGATTTTAAGCAGAGGTCGTCAGAAGTAGCTGTTTCTCTCCAGCCAGGGCTCCTGCCTTGGTGCAGGCTTTGAGTGTTTGCTGGCTTGGTCTTGGCACAGCCTTTGCTTACCATGAGTGTGGGAAATGACTTTGAGGCAGGATTGGATGATGCAGCCATGTGATTTGACATGAGACCACGAGGCTTGGTCAGCCTGATTAATGGAACCTTCTAGCACAGTGGGATGTCAGTGTATTACAAGCCGGACCGCATGGAGGCCCAGTTAGGCTGTAAGTGGGACTCTCACTCAGTGTGCTGGGCCCAGCCAGGTCCCCAGGCTGATCTGCAGTGCTCGCTCTGGGGCTGAACACGGGAAAAGGCTGGGGGAGAGCCTGTGCTTGAGGGCCCTTGGTGGAGGCGGTCACCACCATCCCCGAGTTCATACACTCAGCCCTGTTGTCCCCAAGCACACTCTTCCTTGTCAGACTCTGTACCCCATTTGGGAGGCATGGGCATCACTATCCTTTCACAGGGACTGCTGTGGAACAGTGCCCTGCTGGAGCCTGCAGAGTCTCCCCTGGCCACATGCGTGTTCCTGGCTGCTTGCTGTCTGTCCACATGAGCAATGACAGCTGAGAGAGGCTCAGGGGGCAGGCACCTGCCTGAGGGCAGTGATGTCCCTGTGTAGGCATGTCCAGGCGCAGTCGTGTCCAGGCGCAGGCGTGTGCAGGCGCAGGCATGTCCAGGCGTAGGCGTGTCCAGGCTCAGGTGTGTGTGTCCAGGCACAGTAATGTCTGGGCACAGGCGTGTCCAGGTGCAGGCATGTCCAGGCGCAGGCGTGTGCAGACGCAGGCGTGTGCAGGCGCAGGAGTGTCCAGGCACAGGTGTGTCCAGGCTCAGGTGTCTGTTGGCTTCACAGGACTCCAAGGCCTGGCCCTTCTGTTCTCTCAGTTCACTCGGAGAGGATCCCCCTCTGAGAAACAGATTCACACTAATCACGCTCTTGACAGACTGAGTTCCCAACCAGAAACCAAAATGATGATTTATAAGGATTTGCACTTTTCCTGGGCCAGACCCCCTGTGCTGTCTCTCACCCTCCTCCCCAGAGGAGTTTGCCCTCTAGGCTAGATCTCAGGCCCCAAGGCCTGACGCTGAAGCTGAAACAGCCACCCCGGGTGGTCTGGGGCACCGAGTCCAGCATGCTGACATGACAGATGCCAAGAGATGGGGGCCACACAGGTCCAGACAGCAGCACCCCCTCTGCTGTGGGAAGCCCCTTTCTGGGGCCCAAATTCACCACCATCACTTAGCCCTTCAGCCCAGAGCTTCCCTGCCAGCATCCCAGGGTTACAGATGAACAAAGAAAGGCACAGCCTCAGCCCTTGGGAGCGCCAGGGAACAAGACAGGGGCCGTGGGGACTCGTCACCCTGCCAGGGAAAGGGACAGGGGCTGTGGGGCTTCGTCACCCTGCCAGGGAATGGGACAGTGGGCCATGGGGGCTCATCACCCTGGCCTAGGGCCAATCTGATCCTCTCACCCCTCTATCATTTTCTGCTTGAGGGGAAAAAAAAAACAAGCCCAGATACCCAAGCCCTCCTCCCTCAAGTCAGATGAATTCTCAGCTAGTGGAGTTTCTATTAGTCACTCCCCAGTCGTCTGTTGGGACACACTCTCGTCCCTGGATGGTGACTTGGGACACAGCCTCAGCCCTGCGTATGGCACTGCCCTCTGTAGACTGTGATCACGGTGTCCGTGCAAGGCAGGATCTTCCTCCCCTCCTGGTCCAGGGAGAGCAAGCTTCTTCTGTTGCCTCCACCCTTACCTCAAACCTAGATGAAAGCAGCCTCCCCTGCTTTCCACAGCACCAAGGCCTTTTCATGGCTTTCACCACTGCCTTAGGAGGGTGGGCTCCTCCAGGGAGGAGATACGGAGACCACGCGGGTCTCACTGGGTTTGCAGTGCCTGCCACTTTGTCTTTGAGGCTGCAGGTGACAGCGGTGGCAATAACCAATTAAAGATGAGCCTATCAGATCCCATCAGAGGGGCAAACCCAGTGGAGAGGACTGAGTCGGGGGAGGTACTGGTGGAACAGATGTGAGGTGAGAACCAGGTGATTGAAAGTTTTCTTATGATGTAAGCTATTTCCTCACATCCTTTTGAAACTGCACTTTTTTAGCTTAAAACATTTTCTCCTTGTTGAGCATCTGTGTCCTCCTTGGAGTAAAAGGAATGTCACTGGGAGTGAGAACCTCTGCCATCCATCCACATGACTCCTGTTTGGTGACTTGCCCACCTCTCCCCAGCAACCCTCCCGCTCAAAACAACATCACTTGGCACAGGGATAGTCTCTGCAGACATTTTCTGCTCGGTGCTTGGATTTCTCCTACCACTGCAGCGTTTTTTTCAGTGCTGGCCAGGGAGGCATGGCATCAGGCCACCCTGTCCTCACCGAGGACTAAAGCCACAGACCCAGAAGATTCATGGGCCCAGGGCAGGCTCTGAAACGCAAGCATGCGGTGCCTTTTGTCACTAGGCATTCCTTTGCTTCAGCTTAAGGAAAAAATGAATGCTGTGTTTATTTCTGTTTTCTGTCTTGGAATCTTAGATGACTAATTACAGTTCAGTCTCTCATTAGTAATTATGATCTAAAATCATTTAAAATCTGACATACTCTAGCCAAACCATTTATTCTTGGAAATTCTGCCCCGTTATTTCAGTGTGATTTGACATTGAGGTTCCACCGCCTTCCTGCTTTGCTCCCCAGCTTGGATCAGGCCTTTTGTTTTCACTTCTGTGCATTGTTCAGTGTTCTCAGATACTGGTCCCAAATTCCCACTCCTTACTTCCCACCTCCCTGGATTTTAGCCCTGCTGCTGCCTTTGATTCCTCAGCCACCCCCCTCGCCCACACCCCCTGCCTCTGAACTCAGCCAGAGGGGATGGCTGTCACTCAGAATGTGAAATTCTGGGCCAACTGGGCCTGCTGCTTCCAGGCCATCTTGGGCCTGAATTGCTTTCCCACCATTTGGTGCTGGTCCCAGAGACTCCCCATTGAGGGCTCAGGGGCTCTCTTTGGGTGGTGTCAACCCTGCGTGTGGTCTGGACCTTCACACTGAGTTTAAATCGCTGAGCCCAAAGGTCTAGGGAGAATATCCTGTAAGAAGTCTCTCCCAACATCAAGGTTGCAGATGGAAACCTTTGGACCTGACACTCACCAGAGAGTTAAAGGCGTTGCAGACTGAGAATCCCATTGAAATGACCTAATCCAATCACCCCCTTTTACAGATGGGGAAGCAGAGGCCAGAGAGGGGAAGGGACTCACCAAGGGCACAGAGCAGTGGGTGGCCAACCCACCAGGAATCCTGACTCCATCACTTTTGAAGGTTTCATGTCCAATCTTCCTATCTGTAAAATGGGAGACTAGCACCTGCCTTCTTGAGATGGGAGTGGGGATGGAGGTAAAAGAGATCGGCTCTCTGAACTCCTGCAGGGCCAGTGCTGCCCTGGAGAACTTTGTCTCCACTCCAATGGATGGGTGGAATTTCTCACTGTTCCCTGAGGCTCAGACGGCCCCAGCTCTGGGTCTCAGTGGTCATGCAGCATCCACGGAGCTTGACACCTTTCTCTTTTGCTCTCCACTAGAAAGAAGTCTGTGTGTCTCCTCTTGCCCCTTACCTGCCTAGATATGTCTCTCCCCACTATGTAGCATGCCTGCACTCACGGCTGTCCTGAGCCCAGCATGTGCCTGAGTTGCCAGCCTCCGCATCGATAGACGAGCTCATTTGGATACAGAGAAGTTTCCAGGTTAGCTTTTGGCACTCATGTTGCCAAGGTGGGATTGCTTAGGAGGAAGGAAGACAGATCTACCAAGAATCACCCAGTCTCAAACCCTCAGGCTCTTGGGGAGTGCTGACCTGGAGCCAAGGCAGGCCTCTCTCCCCTGCACAGATCCACGAATGCCTGCTCTGGGCCCTGTGGATCCTGGGCCTGCGCTTCCAAGCCCCACCCCCCTTTCAACCTGATGAGCGCAGCTGACCAAGGAATGAGAGTGCAAGTGTGTGAAGCTCCACCCAGAGCGCTTGGTCTAGGGGCAGGAGGTGGCCTTGCCTGTTACCTGGCTCCCCGAGGCCTCAGCAATCTCCTGGGGAAAGGAGAGAATGGACCAAACCAGCCAAGGTCTGAGGGCTCCAATGTCCAGAACACTCCAAGTCTCTGAGAGCTTTGGAAAAACCCTTAGAGAACTCCTTAGCTAAAGGGAGCCTCTGCCAGGGTTCCTGGGCTCTAGACCACTTTGCCCCAGTAGGAAATTCTCCTCCCCATGGGCCTTGCCTATTTTACTGCCCACCACGTTCACTGATGAACAACACGTGATCTCTCCCTTCCCTCCTCCAGTTGGCTTCCTCCCTTTTCTCATCTGCGTGGTATTTATATAACAACTGTCTCTTAAAATACCTTTCCAGGTGTTAGTGTTTTGGTTCTTTTTTTTTTTTTTTTTTTTTTTTTTTTTTTTTTTTTTTTTTTTTGAGTCTTTCAGAACATCAACTAGTTGGTCACCCCAAGGGCTTGCAAAGGAAGAAGGTACAGGCACAGACACACCTTGTCTTACTGCCCTTCGCCTTATTACACTTTGCAGACACTCATTTTTTACTAAATGAGGATTTGTGGCAACCTTACATTGAGAAAATCTACCAGTGCCTGTTTTTTGTTTTTTTTTTTTTGTGGAGACGGAGTTTCACTTTTGTTCCCCAGGCTGGAATGCCATGGCACGATCTTGGCTCACTGCAACCTCTGCCTCCCGGGTTCAAGCGATTCTCCTGCCTCAGCCTCCCAAGTAGCTGGGCGCCTGCCACCACGCCTGGCTAGTTTTTGCATTTTTAGTAGAGACAGGGTTTCCCCATGTTGGCCAGGCTGGTCTCGAACTCCTGACCTCAGGTGATCTGCTCACCTCAGCCTCCCAAGGCGCTGGGATTACAGGCGTGAGCCACCGTGCCTGGCCTGTCAGTGCCATTTTTCCAACAGGACGTGCTCACTGTGTCTCTCTGTGTCACACTTTGGAAATTCTCACGAGATTTTACATTCTTTTATTATTATTACATCTGTTGTGGTGATCTTTGATGTTACTATTGTAATTGTTTGGGGGCACCATGAACCACACCCATATAAGACAGCGAACTTAACAAATGTGGTCCTGACTGCTATACTGGCCAGCTGTTCCCCCACCTTTTTCCCTCTCCTTGGACCTCCCTATTCCCTGAGGCACAATAATATTGAAATGAGGACAATAAATAACCTTACACTTTAAATCAAAAGCTAGAAATGAGTGAGGAAGACATGTCAAAAGCTGAGACAGGCCAGAAGCGAGGCCTCTTGCACCAATCAGCCAAGTTGTGAATACAAAGGAAAAGTTGTTCAAGGAAATTAAAAGTGCTATTCCAGTGAATACTCGAATGATAAGAAAGCAAAACAGCCTTATTGCTGATAGGGAGAAAGTTTGAGTGGTCTGGATAGAAGATCAGACCAGCCACAATATTCCCTTAAGCCAAAGCCTAATCCAGAACAAGTTCCCAGCTCTCTTCAGTCCTCTGAAGGCTGAGAGAGGGGAGGAATCCACAGAAGAAAAGTTGGAAGCTAGCAGAGATTGGTTCATGAGGTTTAAGAAGCTGGCTCAGTAACAGAAAAGTGCAATGTGAAACAACAAGTGCAGATAGAGGACTTGGAACCAACCCAAATGTCCATCAATGACGGACTGGATTAAGAAAATGTGGCACATATACACCATGGAATACTATGCAGCCATGAAAAGGACGAGTTCATGTCCTTTGTAGGGACATGGATGCAGCTGGAAACCATCATTCTCAGCAAACTATCACAAGAACAGAAAACCAAACACCACATGTTCTCACTCATAGGTAGGAAGTGAACAATGAGTACACTTGGACACAGGAAGGGGAACATCACACACTGGGGCCTATTGTGGGGTGGGGGGAGGGGGGAGGGATAGCATTAGGAGATATACCTAATGTAAATGAGTTAATGGGTGCAGCACACCAACATGGCACATGTATACATATGTAACAAACCTGCACGTTGTGCACATGTACCCTAGAACATAAAGTATAATTTTAAA
>NW_016807466.1:3204749-3207371 GCF_001698545.2 Rhinopithecus bieti | reverse complement strand
AACTATCGCAAGAACAGAAAACCAAACACGGCATGTTCTCACTCGTAGGTGGGAACTGAACAATGAGAACACTTGGTCACAGGAAGGGGAACATCACACACCAGGGCCTGTTGTGGGGTGGGGGGAGGGGGGAGGGGTAACATTAGGAGAAATACCTAATGTAAATATCGAGTGCAGCACACCAACATGGCACATGTATACATATGTAACAAACCTGCACGTTGTGCACATGTACCCTAGAAGTATTTAAAAAAAAAAAAAAAGTGCAGATAGAGAAGCTGCAGCAAGTTATCCAGAAGATCCAGCTAAGAAGGTGGCTACACTCAACAACAGATTGTTATTGATTGATTGATTGAGGTCTCACTCTGCCTCCCAAGCTGGAGTGCAGTGGCACAGTCATAGCTCACTACAGCCTCGAACTCCTGGGCTCAAGTGATTCTCCTGCCTCAGCCTCCCAAGTAGCTAGGGCTACAGGCACATATCACCACAACCCACTAATTTTTTAAGTTTTTTGTAGAGATGGGGATCTCATTGTGTTTCCCAGGCTGGTCTCAAATTCCTGGCCTCAAGCAATCCTCCCAACTCTGCCTCTCAAAAGTGTTGAAATTACAGGCCTGAGCCACTGTGCCCAGCCCAGCAGTTTTTGTTTGTTGGTTGATTTGTTTGTTTTGAGACAGAGTCTCGCTCTGTTGCCCAGCCTGGAGTACAGTGGTACAATCTCGGCTCACTGCAAACTCTGCCTCCCAGGTCCACGCTATTCTCCTGCCTCAGCCTCCCAAGTAGCTGTGACTACAGACGCCCGCCGCAAAGCCCAGCTAATTTTTTTGTATTTTTAGTAGAAACGAGGTTTCACTGTATTAACCAGGATGGTCTCGATCTCCTGACCTCGTGATCCACCCGCCGCGGCCTCCCAAAGTGCTGGGATTACAGGCATGAGCCACCGCGCCCGGCCAGCAGTTTTTTAATGTAGATGAAACAGCCTCCTATTGGAAGAAGATGCCATCTAGGACTTTCATAGCTACAGAGGAGAAGTCAGTGCCTGGCTAGAAAGCTTCAACGGATATGCTGATTCTTTTGTTAGGGGCTGATGCAATTGGTGACTTTGGATTGAAGCCAGTGCTCATTCACCGTTTTGAAAATCCTAGGGCCCTTAAGAATTATGCAAAATTTACTCTGCCTGTGCTCTGTAAATGGAACAATAAAGCCTGGATGATGGCACACCTGTTTAAAGCATGGTTCAGTGACTATTTTACACCCCCTGTTGACACCTACTCAGAAAAAAAGATTCCTATCAAAATATTGTTGCTCAGTGACAATGTACTTGGTCACCCAAGAGCTCTGATGGAGCTGTACCAGGAGATGACTGTTATCTTCATGCCTGCTAACACAGCATCCACTTTACAGCCCATGGATCAAGGAGTAATTCTGACATAGTGGTTCCTCTGATGGATCTGGGCAAAGTAAATTGAAAACCTTCTAGAAAGGATACAGCATTCCAGATGCCATTAAGAACATCCATGATTCATAGAAGGAGGTGTAAATATCGACATTAACAGGAGTTTGGAAGAAATTGATTCTGACCCTCATGGATGACTTTGAGGCGGTCAAGACTTTGTTGGAGGAAGCAACTGCAGACGTGGTGGGAATAGCAAGAGAGCAAGAATGGAGCCCGGAGACGTGACTGAATTACTGCAGTTTATAAAACTTGAATGGATAAGGCATTGCTTCTTGTGGATGGGCCAAGAAAGTGTTTTTGTGAGATGGAATCTACTCCTGGTGAAGATATTGTGAACATTGTTTAATTTAGAATATGATATCAGCTTGACTGATAATGCAGCAGCAGGGTTAGGGAGGATGGACTCCAAATTTGAAAGAAGTTCTGCTGTGGGCAAAATGCTGTTAAGCTGAATCGCATGCTACAGAGAGCTCTTTTGTCCAAGGAAGGGTCCATCAGTGAGTCTTATTGTAACCACTGTTGTCGTATTGTAGGAAACTGCCCCAGCGCCTCACCTTCCAGCATCCACCACCCTCATCAGTCAGCAGCCATCAGCATGGAGGCCAGACCCTCCACCAGCAAAAAGCATATCACTTGCTGAAGGTCACATGATTGTTAGCATTTTTTAGCAACAAGATATTTTGTAATTAAGTTACACACATTTTTTCAGGTATAATGCTATTACACACTTAATAGACTACACTGTAGCATAAACACACCTTTTAGATGCACTGGAACACCAAAAAGTTCCTGGGACTTGCTCGATTGCGACATTTGATTGATTGTGGAGGCCTGGAGCTGCACCTGCAGGAGCTCCGAGGCATGCCTGTGTCCTTCGAGCTTTACCTTTAAGCATCACGTTTACTCAGTCACCAGTTATTGATTCAGCATAGCAGCCTCCTGGGATTGTTGGAGGGATTACATGGGATGACACATGTAAGGTTATGTAGTTTGAGTCCGATACTGGACTAGGACCTGAGGGTGTAAACATGACTCTATCCTAGTCCCTCCCCTCTGGTACTGGAAGTCTATAGGGAGAGATGTTAACATATACAAGTGAGTATAAGGGTTGTCAAGGAGACTCTGATAGACAGATGTGCAGGGTGTGGTGCAGTGGGGGTGGGGGT
>NW_016807466.1:3157214-3202914 GCF_001698545.2 Rhinopithecus bieti | reverse complement strand
TGGGGGCGGGGGTGGGGGTGGGGGGGTGCGGGTCTGTGCTCGTGGTTTGTGGGCCAAGTGCTGGCAGCTGAGTAGAGGCGTAGACTTTCCCACAAGTGGGAAGACAGGTGGAGTTGACATAGGTAATAAGCCAGCTTTTGGAGGTGTGTATGGGACATTTGGGCAAGTGTGAGTGTGGAAAGGCTAGTGGATGATGGAATGGAGGTACTGTTCATTTTGTTAGGTAGGATATGGTTACGTGGTTATATAAGGAAATGTCCTTATTTTTTAGAGATTCGTCCTGAAGTATTTAGGGGTAAAATGTCACAGTGCCTGCAATTTACTTTAAAATACTAGCCCTTGCCCCCAACAGATGAAGCAGATATGGAAAAGATGAACTGTTGTTAAATGTAGGTGGTAGGTCTAGAGATGTTCATTATGTTAGCTGCTTTTCTGCAGGCTGGAACTTTTTCAAGATACAGTTTAAACAAGTGAGTGAACATGATCAGGTCTGCATTTTAGAGAGATTGCTCTGGAAGCTGTGGAGGATATGTTAGGTGGAAAGAGACACAGAGGTCTGGACTCAGCTTATCATAACACGTTGACAGCCCAAGGTGGGAGTATTGAAAAAGGAGACTTCAAAAGGGTTGGTGAGGGAACCAGAGGGTTTGAGGCTGACTCAGGCACATGGTTCAGGAGCCTGGATGGATAAGATGCCTTCACCAACGTGGGGGACACAGAGGGAGGGGCAGGTATGGAGCGAAGGGTGATGGCAAGTCTGGTTGGCTGTGTGGAGGCGGGCTGACTGGAGTTTTTCCTGGAAGGGTTGCCTCTTCCAGCCATGTGGCTGGGTAGGTCTGGAGGTTGGGGCATGGCCAGGCTGGGGCAATGGTTTTGGGGGCAGCAGCAGTTGGTACATGGTACCGAAAGCTATGGGAGGAGATGAGACTGCCTAAGATATAAATTCCAGAGAGTAGGAAAGAGAAAGGGACTAGGACAGAGCCCAAGGAGCCCCCACATTTGGGGAGCAGGAGGGAAATGAGGCTTCTGAGGACAGGGAGGTTCTGATGTTCACACAGTTTTTTCAATCCACCTCGCTAATCCCAGCTATAGCAAGCATTTGGGACTGGCTCTGCCAGTCTCACCAGCCCTCCTGTTTCCACAGCCCCACTCTGCTCTCAGCTTAGGGCTGTAGCCAGCCCTGTTCCCTGCCATGGTTGATGTGATGTCCGCCAAGCCACCGTGCACAGGAAGGGTCTCAGCAAAGTCACTCTTGGGTAAGTGTCAGGAGCAGAAGTGGCTTGAATTAGAGATGGGCTTCCACAGGGAGGAGCTGGGGCCCTTGGGCAAGTCATATCGAGTCTCTGGGCCTCAGTTTTTCCCTCTGTATAAAATTAGCTGTGATAACATGTGTGAGCCAGAGGGACTTCAGTGGTGTCTAACAACAAATGCCACGCCTTGGTTCTCAGGAGAAACGTGAAGTGTCCTCTCTTTATGCCTGTTTGAGACCTGATTCTCTTGCCAGGTGTCCATCCCTCAGGGGACAGTGGGTGACCTCAAGCCCATAACAACAGTGACTGCTCCTGAAAGGAGTCTTGGATGTGCACACACACGTGCACGCATGTATAGTACACCTGGGGTCCACCCTTGCCAGTTCAGTCTTGATTAAATCCAGTTGAATGCTGGCCAGTGACCTTCCGAGTGAGGCAGAAGCTGCCGGCCCAGCCCCTCGGGGGAGCCAGTGGGATGTGAGGCTACGTCTTTCTGCATAAACAGAGGAGCGAAGCACACCCACTGCAGGAAATTACCCCTCCCCGCAGGGATCAGCGTCCCTGCAGGCTCTCTCTCGTTCTCTACATCAGGGCACCCCGCACCACACAGATGCATGGGGCCAGAACCAAAGCGCAAGTGAGCGATCCCTGCGGGGATCTCCCAGAACAAACTAGAAGCAAAAGCTGCCTCTTCCTGAGGACAACATGCATTTTTCCAGGCCTTTCAAAGCAAGGCAGGTCAATTGAGTTATAATTGGCTCTCTAATTAGAACTCCCACGAGCTGTTAAGTTCTTTACCTGCTGCCTGGTCTGTTACACAAAGGTGACAAATCTGCTTCTGCCTTTGCAATGATTAAAGAAAGCCAGCTAGAATCTCACCCTCGCTGCCGACAGCAGCCCCCACCGCCACCCCTCCTGCCGCTCAGACGCCCACATACCCACCAGTAAGTATGACATGGACACAGCCCAGTTTACAAGGAAATTGGCTGTAGGGAAATCAAGCTCAGAAGGCTGTGTTGCTGAGCCACCGTTTGGAGCCTGAATGGGAGGAGACAGAGCCTTCTCATTTTTCTAGATGTGGGAAGTGTTCCGAGGATGTTTCAATGATGCTTTGAGCCTCTCCTCGTTCTGTTGTTCTGTGATAGAAGAAAATGTATCTCTTGTCCCTTTCTGAATCCTCAACACTAAGGAGGATAGTATAGTATTTTTGTGTTGCTCCCCTCAACCATCAAGACGACAGTGTGCTTTGTATGTTGGGACCAGTGTGTTTTGCGACATCTAGTGTCACCTGTGTCTCCTGTGTGGTCTCTGCTCTAGTGCCAGGGCCTCTTGAAGGTCCTGCTGGTTCACAAGCGCATGCAGTGCAGCTGGAGCCAGTCTGTCCCTTCCTGTCACCTCTCCCCGGCTCCACCCACAATGACATCACATCAGTAGCGTGGAATCGGCCATGGTGGAAGTGTTTATACCATGGAAATTGGCAAGCGCCACAGATCAAGGCTTTTTTCTCTTTCAGAGAGGCAGTTTGCTGACACCGCTGGACTCAGATGGTTTGAACTATGATGGGGGGAAGGCAGGCAGAGGAGACAGGAGCAGAGTCAGGAGAGCACTAGACATTGGCAGAGAAGAACAGTGCCAAATGGCCCTGACCCGGGGCTCCTGAGGCGCATGGTGCTCACGGCACAGATCTGGAGGTTGTCTGCCATTCCAGAGGGAGACAGATCTGCTAGACAGGGGCCAAGGGGGAAGGAATGAGCCCTGGAATTGCCCAGGATAGTGGCAGGAAGGGTAGCATGATGGGGGAGCATGCATTGTGGAGCAAAAGAGCCCCTTGTTTGAATTCTAGCTCTGCCATATGCTGGCAGTTTGTAGGACCTTGGCCATGTGGCCGTGTGATTTAACCTCTGTAATACAGAAGTGAATTCCAACCTAGCAGTGCTGTCATATGGGTTCAACAGGTTCTTAGCACCTGCCCAGCACATAGGATGTCCCTGGCAGCTGTTAGTCTTCTGTGCTTTCCCTTCTCCCAAAACAGAGTGGCTGTGAGAATCGTGTGTGTAGCACAGAAGCTCCCACCGCGAGTCCATGCAGGATGGGCTTCAGGGCCTTGTAACACATCTGCCCCTTCCCTGTTCTCTAGAGAAGGAAAGGGCCTACTTTTCCACCTAGTGTCCCAATCTGAGAGCAAGGGGGTGCCCAGGTGGGTTGCAGGGAGGCTGATCTCAGCTCCTGAGAAGCCAGAGCTGCCCCGCCAGTCCCCTCTGGCTGTAAGCAGCCACCTCTGTGGCCCCCTGGGCACGGAGCCACCACTACATTTGCGAAGACTCCTGTGAACACTGCAGAAGCAATATGTGCTGTTGCTTTTACTCTTCCAATTTCCTGGTCTCCCTCAAGTCATTGTTTAGTCCCCGCCCCTGGACCCGTTTTGTGAACCCCTGCAAGGGCTTCTGGCTTCTGAGGAGGCTGGAGAGGCTCCTTGTTAACTGACCCATACATGGCAGGTGGCCAGGTGGATCCTCCAAGCTCCGCGTTTGCCCGGCCTGGGTAAGCGGTCACATCACTGTGCCCTGCCCATCACAGCTGAGTGGAGAGTTTAAGGAAATGGCTCTATTCTTGATACTGAATTATTCCATATTGAAGTGGTAACTGATAGGAGCTTAGTTGTGTGAGGAAAGAAGGTGCCAGGCTGGGTCTCTGCCATCACCCAAACATCATTTCCGTGCCCCATGCAGTTTCCCAGGCAGCAGTTGCTCCCCTACAGTATTCCCTGGCTGTCCACTGTCTCCTCTGCTCCAGCCCTGGGCCTGAGTTTGGGGTCAAGCCCTAGGACCCTGGGGAGAAATTCTGTAAAAAACTCCAGGAGTGAAGGTCCCCGTTTCTGGCAAGCTGCCCGTTTCTGTTTTCCTCACTAACCACTGTTCGTCAGCGCTAATGCACTAGAATCGCCCCACGGTCTGTTTTCCTCACTAACCACTGTTCGTCAGCGCTAATGCACTAGAATCGCCCCACGGTGTGAACGGAGGCCGGCAGAGCAGAGGCGAGCGGCCGGGGAGGCCCCCCGCCCTTTGGGGTTGTGAATTCTCTTGTTATTTGTGGAAAAAAGTTTTCCAAGGCCTATCAGTTCCAGGCCTCCCTTCATCAGAAGGTGTCTTATCATTTCTGTTTGTTCCTATTTAAAAATGGAAAAATAGTGAATGCCAAACCCTGGCAGTGATGGGGGAAGCCACTCGCCAAAATGACCGGACTCGCCGTGACAGGTAGTGCATCATCCGGCCCTACCGGATTTGTGTCACACAGGGCTGTGGAAAAAACAGTTCCTCTCCAGCTGCTGCCCAGCAGCGCCCAGGGTGGGCTTGGCGGGGGCAGCCCCAAAGCAGAGCCCATCCTCTCAGACCCTGTCTGTTGAAGCTCGGGCTTTGGCCAGGGGTTGTCCTGGCAGCTGTTTGTGTAGCTGGCACTCTCCATGGAGATCTACACAGGGCTTACATCCCCAGGCAGCCTTCACGGTCAGGGTCTGGCAGCCTTGCTGAGGACCACCTGCCATCCCCTACCCAGGGAGCCATGCCAGGCCAGAGGGGCACCCTGGCACGGAGGCTGGCCTTCCCAAGTGGACCCTGAGCTGGACAGCAGGTGCGACTGCACCAGAGCTGGGAGATAATACCCCTTCCATAGTCATCTATCGAGTGCCGACGGTATACCAAGAACGTGCCGGGGACTGCAGTGACTTTCAGCCAACGACACTTATTGAATGTCTGCTGGGTCCTCAGGACCACACAGGTATCAGGAAATGCAGCGATGAGCCCCTGTCTTCAGGAGCCTGGCAGCTCTTCTCCTCTGCACCATTGGTGTTTTTGAGCTTTCCAGAGTTTCCTGTAAATCCAGTTGCCTTCCAGAACTCCCCACTAGCCCATCCTCTGTCACCACTCCAATCTGCTGCCTGCCTTTAGAGAGTCAGGGAGAAAGTTGGACTGCACTGCTCAGTGCCCCACGCCCCAGGCAGCACCAGAGCAGGGGCGCTTCCCCCTCTCCCCCCAAGCATAGGCGGGGAATGGGGTTCCAGGGCTGCCATTTGTTTGAGCTCAGTGTTGCTGCTGGAGGTGGGGACTCCAGCCAGGCCTCTGCTCCTGCAGGCTGAATTGCCAAGGACCCTCCTCCAGGAAGCCCTCCCTGGCTGCGTTGGCCACTGCCACTCAAATCCTAGAAGAACAGATACACACTGAGGATATAGTAGGTGCTCCAAAAAATATTCCTTGGGTGGAAGATTTCATCAAACCCTAGAATTTTCAGCTGGAGATGAAACCCTAGAATTCACTGCTTCATTTTCTTGATTAGAACCCTGAGGCTGAGAGAGAAGCCTCTGCCTAAGTGGCAGTTGATGGAGGTCACACAGCAGGTGTGGGAGCGTGGCCCTCTGCCCCGTGACTTCTCCCAGCCCTGCTCTCCTGCAGCAGGAGCATGCCTTCAGCCCTCTTGCTGAGATAACTGGGGACAGGCCTTAGCTGCCAGTGTTCAGTGATAAAAGGTCAGCCCTGAGTACAGTGAGCCCCTTGCAAAGGGATGACCCCTGCCCCGCCCCACCTGAGGACAGGTGGAAGCAGAGGGCAGATGAGGCTCTGTCAGGGTCTTTGGGAAGGAATGGGGTCAGAGTTTCTAGGACCCCCATCTCAGGCCCTGGGACTCCCAGGAAGCCTCCCCGTGTAGCACTGCAGTGGCCACATGGGAATGGCTTTCTGACCATGGAGACCCTCCAACACTTCCAGGTCTGACACTTCCCCCACCAGAGCCCTGCGGTCATACCCCTGCCCGTGTCTCCCCTCCCCTGGCTTCTGGGGGAGCTCAGCCTCTGCCTGGGCCTGCTATTCTCCCCTGTGGAGGCAGTGGTCCCAGGACCCCAGGGGAAGCCTGTGCCTCAGTCAGGCCAAGTTTCCGCAGAGTGTCCCTGACGCCTGCATCTCCCTGGCCTGGCGCACGTGGCCTGGGGCACAGGGCCACCTTCCCCAGTGTGCAGGGGCACTGGCTTCCCCAGAGGGCAGGAGGGGTCTCTAGTGGGTGATTAGCACCAAACTTTCCACCACGAGGATCAGCCGGGCCATGGGGGAGTGCCGCCTTCCAGGCTGCTCTGTGCTGTTGGTCTCTGCCTGACTTGTTGTTGGGGAAGATAGGTAAAAATAAATAAATAAGTCAACCAGGGAAATGTAGAAATAAGTGAACAGGAGTCTGTTGCCCATTACCAGTGGAAAAGTACCAGCAAGAGGGGCCATGTTAGCACCCACAGAAGACACTGGCTGGCGTGCAGCAGGCCCCCCAGCAGCAGGACCCAAGCTTCCTCCCTCCTATGAGCGGACAGCTACCGCCACGTTCCGGCCAGCCTCAGCTAAAACTCACTGCCTCAAAGCATGTCATTTAAACGGCAGATGGGGGAGGGGAGGCTGGAGACTCTGATGTTACCAAGGACTGCCCAGGCTTCAGGCTAGGGGGGATGCCTGGTGTCCCCACATATTGCTGGGGACCCCAAG
The DNA here is from genome assembly GCF_001698545.2 of Rhinopithecus bieti. Classification (NCBI taxonomy): domain Eukaryota; kingdom Metazoa; phylum Chordata; class Mammalia; order Primates; family Cercopithecidae; genus Rhinopithecus; species Rhinopithecus bieti. The sequence continues at coordinate 3,196,151 of NW_016807466.1, read as the reverse complement.
GCTTCCTCGTGTCTCCTCTCCACCCCCACAGGGCCACCACCCAGCCTGTGCTGCAGCCAGTGGACCTGGCCTTCCTTTCTCACTGACTGTCCTTTGATGTTACATGGGACTTGCTGGCCTGACACTTTTTCAATTAGGTCAGTGCACCACGCAGCGCGCCGGAGGTGATTGTGCTGGCGCTTCTGTGAGTGTGTTGGCTGAATTGGTGAGTGCTATGCCTTAGGCTGCAGCTGGCAGGGAGCTCACGTGGACCCCGAGGCACTGGGATTCCCCATCACCCTCCCCTGACGGGTCCCCGGCGACCCTGCCCGCAGCAGCACCCAGGTGCGTGGACACAAGGGTGACCAAGTGATTCCACTCCCAGGGCTAGGCAGAGGCAGCTCTCAGCTTGCCTTCATGCTCTTTTCCAAGGAGAAGGCAGATGCCTCCCTTGGTCTCTCCAGGGCTGAAGTCAGAGAGGAGCTGAGAGATGATTGATGTTGAGGTCAAGTCATCCTTCTGTTCTTACAGCCATTTCTCCCTCTCTTTCCTGACTCGCAAAATCACCACACCATTAATCCCAAGGGCAAGGAAAAGGACTCTGGGTTAGGCGGCTGGTCTGGAGACATAGTAGGCAGAATGGCGCTGGTGCAGGTTGCAGGGAAGGGAACTGTGCTGTCCCTATGCCATCCTGTCCTCCCAGCAGAATCCAGACTGTGAAGGGACTGCTTTTTAGATTACCCTCCTGGACCCCTCAGCAGACACGAGATAGAGCAGCCATTCTTCGGGCCACCCAGAGGTAGACATCCCCATCAAACACCCCCCCTTCCCTAGGTCCTCTTATGTCACCTGGGTCTTAAGAGCCTGTGGTCTGGCTCACCCGGAATCTGGCAGCCACCAGGTGGAGGAAAGGCCTGCAGTGCTGGGCAGAGTGACAGAGAACAGCAGGGAAGTCGGCTGCATCACTCTCGTGTTCCCCGGAGCTTCTCCCGCAGGCTGGTGTAGGGAGTGCTGAGCCGCGGGGTCCAGAGTCAGCTGATCATCAGGGAAGGACCCTGGAATGTGTTTCCTGGTCCCTAAATGCCTGTTCCCCTCTCTAGAGATCTCAGTAGTCTGCCATGGAGCAGAGAGCCCTGAGCGGGTCCTCACAAAACCTGGGTTCTGACACCCCACGTCTACCTGGCTTGGTAACTGAACCCGGTACTTGCCCTCCTTCTCCTGACCTGGAGTGAGGTACCCTGTCACCGCTAAGACCTTCCAGGCAGGGCTGTCGAGAGCTAGGAGCCTGCCCAGATCATTCAGGTGTGATCACCGAGTCGATCCACTCCAGGAACAATCAGACGCGCAGGGTCAGACCTCTGTTCACAGGAAGCTTTTGGAGCAGAAACATCAGATCCTATTTGAAGTTTCACCTCCTCCTCTTCAGCTGTGTGGCCATGAACGACCACCCTGACCCTGAGCTTCCCCCTTCTTCTTTGTTTTGTAGGGAGAGCATTGTATTGTCTCTTTTGGAATGTCCTCCCTCATCCTCCTTCCAATAGGCCTTGCTCTGTGGCAGATGCTGGGATTACACACGTGAATGACTGAGGTTCTGGGGCAGGACCCACAGCAAACCAGCCCCTCCAGTCCCAAGCCTTGAGCGAGGGCAGGAGCGTGGCCAGAGTGGCAGCCTGTGCCACTGAGTTCCCCACACCTGGCACAGCGCCGGGACACTGGTGCCAGAACACCCACAGATGCTCAACGAATGTTTGTAGAGGGGAGGAAAGAACTAGAAATGGCTTTGGTTGGAGCAAAGCGAACAGAGCCCCACCCCCGGAACCCGAACACCCGGGTGCTGTTCCTTACTCACTTCTGTGCTCTTGGCAGGACATGTACCCTCTCTGGGCCTCGGTTTGCTCCCCTGTCAAATAGGAGGGCTGGTCCTTTGGGGGATGTTCTCATGCCCTGCTCACTGCCACCCTGACCACCCTCTGGACACCTGCTGCAGAGTAGGTGGGGGACTAAAGCAACTGTTCTTTAGTCTAAAAGCCACCACAGCCTGTGGATATTTCAGCACCAATGCTGAAGCACCCAGTTTCAAAGAAATTAGGCCAAGGGGAAATTGGGGGCCAGCTCTGTGAGATTCACACAAGGTTGATCAAGCCCTTTGGCTTCTGGCCCTTAGGCTGCTGGTACCCTAGCTGCTGGCGTCTACTGCCTGAGAGCCCATTACTTTGCACTGCTAATTGCAGAATAAGCTCCTCCAGAATATTCCAAATCATCCTGGAAGAAAGCAGCTTTATGAGATTCTGCCAGTCAGATGCTTTAAAAAGAAGACAAAAGTCAAAGCCATGCTCATATTTTCCTGGGGCTTAATAGAGCCTTCATTTGGACCCATGGCCAGGTCTTCTTCAAGGAGCTATGTTAAGCAGCAGAATTCAGGGAGGTGGGGAAAGTGGGCGGGAAGTCTGAAGCCGCCATTCCAAGACCCCAGAGAGGGAGCATGCGCTGTTCCGAAAGCTCTTCCTATCCTGAAGGCCCATCAGGTGCAAAGAGAAGGGGGCTTTTCCACGTGGTTCCAGAGGACTCAGAGAACTTCAAAGCATGGGGACTCGATGAAAAGGACAGTGAGGGCTCCACATTTAACCAACAGTTCAGATTGTCCACTCATGGTGTGGGCTGCCCAGGGAAGTCACAAGCTCCTGGTCCCTGGAGGGAGCGCTGCCCATCAGGGAAAGCAGCAGGGGCTGTGCGTTGGAGAGCTGAGGCCCAGGCACCCCCCAAACCCTGAGGAGTTCTGCTTCCATAGCTGGTTGACTGTTGGCTTAGAAAAATAAGAGATTTTTTGGAAAAAAAAAAAAAAAAAAAAAGCATTGTTTCCTTCTGAGTTGAGTTCAATGCTGGAAAGGCGTGAACCCCAGAAGGCACATTTCTCCAGATAAAATGTCTGACCTGGAAAAGGGGCCCCATGAGAGCGCAGCCCCTGCCGCCATCAGCTGTCCCGAGTGAGCAGAGGGGCTGCGCCCGGGGCTGCCTCCGGCTGTGCTGCAGCCCGTGGTCCCCCCAGTGCTCTGAGAGGGCATGCTGGGGGTCTCCGCTGCTCCCTCCTGGAATACTCCACACGCTCCCTGAGGAGGAGCACCCTGGGGCATCTGGCCTATGCCCAGACCACAGCCCCTGTCCCTGCCCCAGACAAAAGCATCACCCCCCTTCGTTAGGTTCTTTGGGCCTCAGTCTTTTCTTTGGGGCTCCACACCCCTATGTCTGACTGGGACTGGCTGCCGGTAACTGGGGGCATTTGTTTGGCTAACTTGAAGGGAGTGAGGAGGCAGCCACTCCGAGTTTCGGTTCTGACATTCTAGCAGGGAGGTGGGAGCCACAGGGACTGGAGGAGATGTGCCTTCCGTGTCCGACCCCAGGCCCACGGTAGATGGGAAAACGTGTCCGGCCTGGGGGCTGGGCTCTCACTCATGTCCTCTGGAGCTCTCCTCCTTCATCTGAGCTGGTCTCTCTCAGAAGGATACCCTGCTTAAGGCAGCATGTCCCTGGGAGCTGCACTGCAGGTGCCTTCCCTCCTCCTGCACTGCCCTTCTGTGTGGGTTCCTGGACCAGCACGTCAGTGGCCTTTGTGGCTCTGGAGGTGAAGTGGCCACACGAATGTTCTGTCCCCACCTGAGAGCCTGGGGGTGGACAGGATTGGAGGCCACCCAGTGACAGTGGCAGCCATCACGTCACTGGGGAGAGGGCCGCGTGCAGGCCCCGGCCACCTGCTGTGTATGAGGCTTACATAGGCGCAGGCTGTCAGGAAGACCTGGGGTTGGCCTTCGGGGAAACTGGGTTGGTGCTGAGTAAAATGGGCCAAATGAGTAAACCAGCCCCACACCTGCCCCTGCCCAGAACTTGTGACCAGCTGAGAGGAAGGCAGGCCTGCCTGGCACCCAGAAGGTCCTTCAACTTGCTCTCGACTGGCCCGGTGAGGGACTGAGTGATTGGCAGCGTTGGGTCCCACCCCACAGTGGAGCTCTGATGGGCAGAGGTGTGCAGGAGGTGTGGGGCTGTGGGGCTGGGGACGCCTCCCCTCAGCCAGAACACCGGGACCTGGCCCCTGTGGAGCTTCTGGTCTGGGAAGGCGAGCCTTCCGGCTGGTGTCATTAGCCAAGACACACACACTTGGCCCCCTGGCAAACCGGTACCATTTCTAAGCGCTCAGAACAACCAGAAATGAAGCAAAACAGAGCCCCACAGACACCAGGCCTCACCCAGAGCTTCTAGAATCCAGGTGGAAAAGCTGGCACAACCCCCACCCCACCTACGCGTGTTTTCAGTTCCTTTTCAAGGCATTGTTGGAAAGCGGGGTGGGGCTCAGGGCTGCCCCCTCAGCTGCGCCCACAAAATGCTCGTACTCAGAACTGACAGTGCCACTGACACTTGCCAGAGAAGAAAGGACCGCCTGGGAGGAAAGGAGGCAGGGGCAGCCCTGGGCTCTGTGTTCCCGAGCTGCTCCAAGGAAACCCTTTCAAAACCAGTCTCCTGTGGGCTTCTCAGAGTGGTTCTGGTTTGCAGTCTATTTATATTCTGATTTAAAAGAAAAATATTTTTGAAAGCACCACCGCTGCCACCCTGCTTCTCTCTGATCAATGGCATCCTCTAGAAGGAAAATGCAAATTCCCGAGAAGTGGTGACTCACGTGTGCTGGTGTTTCTCATTTCATGCCTACGTTTCAGTGAATGCAGACGGCCAGACCAGCAGTGCTACAGCTTTTGGGAAGGGGCCGGAGCTCTTGTGAGGTCCCCATTTTCCTCAGGTCAGGGAACCCGCGCTTAGGAAAGAAACCCTGGTGGGCTTCCAAAAAGCCTAGTCTGCCGTGGACACAGCCCCTGACAGGACAAGCAGAAAGCAGCTGGGGTCAAGGGCAGAGTCGGAGCACTGGAATCAGAGTCTAAAACTTGGAGGCTGACCCTGGGCCAGGCTCTGCACCAGGCTCTCCCGACCCAGCCCTTCAGGAACCTACCATCTAGCTCCGCTCTGTGTCCAGCAGGGTCAAGGCCTTGAGCAAGGCTGTTCTCTCTGGCCCTCTGTTTTCTCCTCTGTAAGAGTGTTGGCTCTGTGGGTGAGTTCTGAGATTTTCTTAGCGAATGGTGTCAGATCTGTGCTGTATGAGCAAATAGCCCGAGGGGAGGCCATACAGCCCACTGGGCTCAGCTGGGAGCAGCACACCTTCTCCCAGGGGGTGCTCTCATCCCCCAGAGACCATCACGCTAATGCTTCTGGAAGGAGAGGAAGCTTTGAGTATCTGGCCTGACTTGGGAGCATAGACAAGGGTGACCTGAGACCAGAGCTTTCTTTGGGACTTCTCCTTCCCTACCACCCCACAGCATCCCACACCATCCCTCCCTCTATCCAGCAAGTATTCCCCGAGAGCCTCTTCTGTACCAGGCCCACTCCAGGTGCCATACACGCAAAGACAAATCATGGCGGTCCTTGCTCTTAAAGAGGGAGACAGATGCAGGTGAAAAGTCAGCCAACTACTGGCATCACAGAAGGGCCCCCCCTCCTCTCGGAGTCACTAACAGTGTCAACTGAGGAATCAGGAGGTTCATACATTTGCAGAAGAGACTTCATTTCTTATAAAGCATCACAGCCTACAGGGTGGCCATCTTGACTGGCTGGGAAATGTAGCCTCAGGCACAGACCAAAAACAAGCACTTTGAGAGAGGGGAGAATGGAACAGGGATTTATGTGGAACTGGTTGGCCAAGTATACATATTCAACAGGTTATAGGAGGAGCTATGAATATTCACAAAAGGGGGATGTGTACATGTGTGTGACAAGCAAATATGCAAATTACATGTGTCCCATGTTCACTTTAGGGTGGAGACATAACATTTACATGCATTATGGTTCGGTCCTATACATCAACAGATGAGGCAGGGGCAGGAAGACACGCAGTGCTCAGCCTCTTACTAAACCAGCCAGAACCAGCCTGTGGTTGGTGGTCTCTTGTCCAATCAAAGCTGCAGTTGCAGCTTGTGGGATGGGAGCTCGGTTAGGGTCTAGTGGTAGGTGAGCTGCAATTGTTTCAATATTGCTTATCTGGAGGCCAGTGCTTGTTTAGCTGCTAGAGAAAAAGAAAAACCTTGTGGCACTTAGAAGGCAGTTTATTCTTTCAGGGATACGTGACTTAAGCTTTGCCTGGCGTGGTCTTAGGTCTGGTTTATGATTTGGTATCTCATCGCTCAGTGAGTCTGTTCCTTCAGTCGTATGGTCTCTAGTTTAACAATGGTAATGAGAACAGCCATAATCCTAATATTGCTGAGAGCAGCCACCCGCTGAAGGCGTACAAATGTGCTGAGCGATCTGCTAAGTGCCTTGCAAACACGCAACCTCATTTAGTCCTTACTAAACGAGTTAGTCCAACTAACTCCCCCGTTGGTTGGTGTTTCTCCCCATTATGCAGATAAAGCATCTGACACTCAGAGTAAGTTGTCCAAGTAAACGGTGGAGCTAGGATTCATGCCCAGTCTGCTGGGGTGAGCCTAGGATTCACACCCCCAACCTCCATGCTCCGCTGTCCCAGAGAGCACCATGTCCTTCCCCTGTGGCCAGCCATGTCCCTCCATGCAGAAGCCACCAGCAGCAGCCAGGGCCTGTAGCACCTTTCAGACGCCTCACCTACACCCTGAGCCCCCAGGGTACCGTCTGTGGCCAGCACAACTGCAGCTCTGGCCACAGCCAGCTCAGCAGCACTGTCATCTTCCCAAAGGGAGGAGACAAAGCTGGGAAGATGGGCTTTCCACCCCAGAAGCTGCCATCACAGTCCCTGACACCTCACCATGAGGAGGCTGTGTGACTTTGTTCAAAAGTCGTGGTGGCGCCCACTCGGCTCAAGTGGCGCCAGCAGCTCGGGTATGTGCTGAGCTAGGGGAAAAGCTGCTGATCCTGGTCCTCAGCCCCCACCGCCCTTGCCTTTGGGCCCCACTACCTCTGGAGAAGAAGGGGCCCCACTCCACCAGTGAAGTTTGACCTCCACTAGCTGCATGAGCTGCTGACTTGCAGATGCTGAGAAAATCCTTTGCCCTCTCCATGGCAAGCCGTGGTGGGTCAGAGCACAGGCCCTGGACCAGGCAGACAGACTCACGCTCAGTCCGTGGTAGCTTTAAACAGTACGCTGCCCTCATCGAGTTTCTGGGTCTGCTTATTTGTTCATTCTGCCCCAAGTTACTGGCCACCTGCCCAGCGTCAGGCCTGGAGGTGCAGAGATGACCAGGGTTCACCCAGTCCCTGCCCTCCAGGCACTCACAGCAAAGCCTAGTGGGGGGACAGAGCTGGAGATAAGCCACCTCAATTAATGTGGCACCCATCACACAGGACGGTGTCAAAAGCACTTTGCAGTCAGCAAAACATACACTACATTGATCATAATGCCCTGCACATGCACAGTTAATACAGCCTGGTGACCCGTGAATTTGTCTTCCCAGGTTTACTTGTGTTTTTGGAGAAGCCAGCTGACAACACTGCCTTAAGCCACTCATGCCCACCTCTAACCCCTGCAAAGGGTGATGGTGGAGTTTCTGACTCAGGAGCAGAACAGAAAGATCTTTAAGTGCTCCAGTACCATCCCTGACACTAAACGTCCTACCCATCAGTGGCCCTGGTGTGGCCCAGCAGGCTCTGTGGAATCCAGGCCGGCTGTGATGTGGCGAGGGGCAGCGTGCTGCTCTCTGCGCTAACACTGCACTGCTGCTCAGAGAAGCTGACAGCACTACCGGCAGGGGAGCCTGCCCATCAGCCAGGCCCTGGCGTAGAAAGCACTCGGAGTGGTTCACCTCCATCCCTGATGCTGAATGCTTGATTTCCAAAACATTGTGCGGGGGGAAAAGCGACAACCAGGTAGACCGAATGACCCCCTCCCAGAGCTGGGCCACAGGACTTCTTCTCAGCAATGGCTTCTCCTTGGGAAGGATGCTTTCAGGGATGTTATCTCCCTGTACCTGTACCCTTAGAGGGACAGTGGTCTGTGACATGCTCTTGAACCCAGCAAAGGGCTGACTTTGCTTTTGCGGAGTGCCATGGGGATATCCAAAATCTCCCAAAGGAGCTTTTTTTTTTTTTCGTCTCTGTCACCCAGGCTGGAGTGCAGTGGCACAATCATAGCTCACTGCAACCTCCGCCTCCGAGGCTCAAGCAAGCCTCCCACCTCAGCCTCCCAAGTAGCTGGGATCACAGTGTGCACCAGCACACCCAGCTAAGTTTTGTATTTTTTTAGTAGCAACGGAGTTTCGCATGTTGCCCAGGCTGGTCTCGAACTCCTGGGCTCAAGCGATCCACTTGCCTCAGCCTCCAAAAGTGCTGGGATCATAGGCGTGAGCCACCATTTCCAGCCTCCAAAGGGGCTTCTGTCCTGCAGGCTTCTGCCTCAGAGGACAGTGCAGGCCTGCCCTGCTGAGGGCCTCCGGCACCAAGGCTGCAGCAGGAAACCTTGCACACAGGACCCTTCCAGGGGCTGCGACACAGGCGCCCTCGGGGTCTGGCAAGGAGTTTAGCTCTTGGGCAGCAATTATCGCAACAAAAGGCAAAAGCGAGGAAGATGCTAATTGCTCTGAAACTGGCCAAGTCCATTTCATCTCATTTGAAATAACAGGTTTAATTTAATCTCTTATTGCCAATTTGGTGCATCATCAAGATCCTATTTGTACAAAACACCTGATTATGTTAATTACCAGCTTGGGAGGCAGCCTTCATCTGTGTCTGAAGAAAGGGACTAATAAGTTACTTCCTCAGTGATTTCCCAGCTCTCTGAAGCTCAGCCCCAGCCAGCTCCCAACCCACAGTGGCTGCAGGAACACCAGTGCTGGGGAAGGTGGAAGTCTGTGCATGTCCTCTCCACACACAGGGGAGGGGAGAGGGCCCAGTGTCAAGGGTACATACAGCACAGCTGCAGGCCTCAGCACTGCCGCTAGCCACCTGTACAAGGGTTGTAGGCAGGTCATCTGGTCTGTGAAACTCAAGCCCCAGCAGCACTGGCTCCTGGAGGTGAGAGCGGATGGAACGAGACCTTAGTGCTCAGTGCTGTTGGTGATTTGCACTGGACCCCGAGCTCTTTGAGAGCAGGCCTGCGCTTACCCACTCTGTCCAGCACCAAGCAATCACTTGGTGGGTTTTGTTGGGTTTGATGTGGGGGCAGGGAGTGGCAGGTTATATGGTTATATATGGTAATATGTCATTATCGGAATCTGCCTCCTGCAGGCTGATGGCTGGGAGCAGGAGCTGTGTGCTGCTGGGCAGCGCTGCTGGTTGGGGGCAGTGTGGCTTCCTGGCTCTGCAGGAATGGGGTGCATTATGGCCTCAGGCAGATGGACAAGGGCTCTAGCAGGAAGGCCCCAGGCTGACCGACCGACCGCAGCTGGGAGGCAGGAGGGGGCTGGGGCTGCGTCCTGCAGAAACACGTTGGCTGACAGACGAGCCTGGCTGAACCCATGGAAGGCTGGACCCAGCTGGTGCTGACAACAGCCCCATGCCAGCCTCAGGAGTTAGGCCTTTGATCTCTGGAGGAGAGAGCAAGCCGGGCCCCTAGAATTGCAAAGGACATGAGGGCTGCAGTGCAGAAGAGCACATGGAGCCCAGGGAAGGGAAAGGAAGGAAGGTCCCTGGCCAGCACTGTGGGGCTTGGGCGGTGTGTCACTCCTGACAGCCAGACACAGCCAGGTCCCAGCGCACCTCTGGCCAGTCCTCTAGCTGTGCTGGCTCCAGGCAGTGGCTCTGACTGCAGCTGGAGCTTGTTCTGGTTGATCCCATCATGGGCTGATTTCTGAGCTGCTCCTGGCTCACTGGGGAGAGGCCTATTTTTCATTCCTGTGCCAAGCCTGAGCTGGCAGCCCCTGGCAAGTCTGCGATGTCTCCCTAAGCAGCTCCCAGCTTTAGGAATTAATTCCACTGAACAGATTGCTCAGGAAGCCTCGAGGTCATCTGAAAATGGCAGTTCCTACGTTAGGACTACAAGTCCAGGTATATGGGCTGGAAATTTCCAAGCCAGCAAGAACCCTAGAACACCAGAGCACTGCAGAGGCTCTCAGTGGCCAACACGGAGGGTGCTGGCTCAGATTAGCCCCTCGGGGCTGGTTCTCTGCAGCACTTTTGGGGGTGGGTAGACATGCCCCTGCCCTATATCCTGCAGCCCCCACAGTTGGCCAGATTCAGTGACCTGCCACTTTCTAATCCCAGCAGGAAGGGACTGGTGGGTTCTCCCCACTGCAGCAGGGTGCTGAGAGCAGAGCCCTCTGTGTCCCACTGGGCCAAGGCCCTGGTCCTCCTGGTCTCCACGTCTCACTCATCCACTTTCCGGCAGACAGAATGGCCCAGTCCTTTGCCTCTGGCAGCCTTCCCAAGCCTCAAGATCACAGCTGGCCTGAGGCAAGGAGCCCTCCCAGTCCACAAGCAGATATACAGTATGCTTCTAAGATGCAGGTCTGAGCCAGAGGGAAGCTGTGCCTTGGAGAGGAGCAATTTCCCGATCATAACACGGGAAGGAGCAATCAAATCGGCAGTTAGTGGTCAGAGAAATGAACGGGAAGACACAGCGTGGCAGATGCCCCTTTCCTGTTGCTTGGATGTAACTGGGTTATTGCCTGAGTGCCCTGGGGCCTGCATCGAGAGAGCTCCATTGAGCTCTCCTTTGCTGGCCCAGGGCTTGCCCCTTAAAGCGACAGAGGCAATGTGGACCAGGTGGGAAGAATGGGCAGCTTCAGGACCCAGCAGACCTGGGCAAGGCTGCAGTTCGATGTTGATTGGCCCTGGGACCTGGGGAGAGAACTTGGCCTTTCTGAACCGCATCTTCTTGTATCTAAAGCAGTAGTCATAGGAGATGGGCTAGCTAGAGTGCTTAGTGTGGTGCCCGGTGGGGAAAAACCCTCCACTTGGAGGAAGAAAACAGCACGGGGCTGATGCTACAGTGGCAGAGCCTAGTGGGACCTGAATTATATTCTCCACCTGCAACCAAGTAAGCACAGTGGCTTGCCGCTCATCACCTATTTGCCAGAAGCATGCAGCACGTGTCTCCCTGCCGGGAGAGCCACTCAGAAACCTGTTGTGTGTGTTCAGTATCTTGGTGCACCAAGAAAGCCATGCCAGGAAGGCGTGTGATGAGCTCCTGCCGTAACCTCTCTAGGCTGCTGCTCACAGCCGCTACCCAGAAACCTCCCTTCCCTTGTGGTTACATTGGAATGTTCTAGAGTGAGCGCAGGCGATAACCTCCCCTCAAAGAAAGGGGGCAGGATCTCATTCGGCCTCATGTCCTACTGAGTACAACCTGGATGGTGGCCTCCCATTTGTTCTGCTGGCCTTTGAGGTTGGGAAGCGAGGATGTGGAGTTGTCAGATTCCCTGTTAGGGAGGTCCAAGGTGGTCCAGAGCACCGTCCTGGGAGTTGGACATGCTAATTTGCCGCCCCCAGCTGGACTCCACACCCAGAAGCCCTTCAGGCAGCCACTAGGAGTCAGGAGGTGTGGCTCTGCAGTGGCCAGCTACCCTCAGCTGTTTGGCCACCCTGGAACCTTCTCTGGCAGATGCCACCAAGGACCTGGTCCTATGCAGGAGCTCCAGCATGGACACATGTTTGGATATTCATAAACATGAGGTGCTTCTGTTGTGTTCATGAGAAGGTAGAGCTGACCCTGAAGTCTGCTGTTCCTAACCCTCTCTACCCGAGGCAGCGTGGCCTCCGCCTCCTCCTCACCCAGGAGAGCTCCCTGAACTGCCTCCTCCTCCCAGAGCTGGGGGTCTCCTTCCTCCCCCTTCCACTCTGAGCCTCCACAGGGCCTACACACTGCCCTCGGCCATGGGTCTCCTTGGCTGTCACCCCAACCACGTGCTCCTCCCGGGTGGCCATCCCAGCTCTCTTGTCGGGGGCTTATGGAAGCCAGGTAGTCTCTCAGGCCCTGGGATGCTACTTCAAGGCAGCACATTCCTGCCGTCACACTGGCTGGTTCTGCTCCTGACAGCCACCCTGCTGCCCCCTTGCCTATTGGTGAAGCCGGGGCCTGCAAGCAGGCTGGGCTGCCTGGTGAGTGACATGCTCACACTGCCTAAAGGGAGGGCAAGGCTTTACTGGGAGATTCAAGATGAGATTTGAAAGAGCAGAGGGCCATAACTCCTTCCTCAGTGGGAAGACTAGACATTGTAAAGATGTCAGGCTTCTCCACACTCTCCAAGAGAGGTAACACAAATGCAATTTGACCTCTAAAGGGAGTGAAGAAACTGATTTTGAAATTCTTCGAAAATAGTACAGGGTAAGATTGTCAGGAAACATACTAAAAGCAAGGAGCAGTGAGGGAAAGCTCTGACTCTACCTATTAAAACATAATTTGGGGCCAGTCGCGGTAGCTCACGCCTGTAATCCCAGCACTTTGGGAGACCGAGGCGGGTGGATCACGAGGTCAGGAGATCGAGACCATCCCGGCTAACACGGTGAAACCCCATCTCTACTAAAAAATACAAAAAAAATTAGCCGGGTCTGGTGGCGGGCGCCTGTAGTCCCAGCTACTCAGGAGGCTGAGGCAGGAGAATGGCGTGAACCCGGGAGACGGAGCTTGCAATGAGCCGAGATCACGCCACTGCACTCCAGCCTGGGCGACAGAGCAAGACTCTGTCTCAACAACAACAACAACAACAACAACAACAACAACAACATGATTTGGGAGTAACAGAAATGAAAACTGTGGTGCTGATGCAGAAGTTCGATCTTGTGGCTCGTTGGAAAATAGTGAAAGGCCCCTGTTTCATGTAATTATTCACTCTAGGTTGGAGGCAGTGTCTTACAAGAGTGAGGGGAGGGAGGATGAGCTACTTTGTGTCTAGCAAAGTAGGAGGACTCCATCACTCTCTGCCAAGATACAGTAGTCAACTACTTAAAGGACGGAAAATTACAATAAATGGAACTGAACACGTATCTGCCCTTTGAAAGGATAACTTTCTAAGTTTTGAAGTGGCAAAAAAAAATCATCAAAGATTAACAAATTTAATTTTTCAACTTAAAACTTTTCAAAGAAAAGAATCTCAAAAGTCAAAGAATAGGCTGGAAAATTATGGTAGCAGATGAATAGCAATCTTATGAAAGGCTCCTAAACAAAAGCATTGGAAATATTTAACCTCAATGGTTATTAAAGAAATACAGATTTCAACAAGGAGGGACATTCTGCACATATGACATTAGCAGAAAGAGAGTCATGATAGAAGGGGGCAGGTGACCACACAAACTGCTGATAGCTGAAAAAGTGAGGCAACCTTTGGGGATAAAATTTGCAAAATGTTTGGGGAATGCTAAAGACAGTCATATCCTCTTACCCAGTGAGCCTACTTTGGGGAGATTTGCCCTAAGGGGAGGACCTCCAAATAGTTGTCAAGCCTGTTCCACTGAACCTCCTCCAGGGCCACTAAAAGGAGCCCATGGGGGACACCGGACTCCCCTCCCCGCCCCCCCCCCCCCCAGCTGTTCCTTTTGTCTGTTTATACAGAGACTGTGTGCGTGTTCTCAGTAAAATTTCATTTAACCAAAGGTTTTCAGGGATACAAAAAAGATTGGAAATCCACTGATCTAAAGAACAAAGAGGCGCTTTCTGGAAAGATGTTCATGTCTGTGCGATTCAGAACAGCAAAGAGATTGGATGTGACCTAAATGTCTCTCCCCCAAGGGAGAGGTTGAGAAAGTACACACATCGCTTATAGAGGTGCACAGCTTGGAAACGTGATGATGATGAAATAGGTAGGACCAATGTGTACACCCCAACCAAGGAGAACAAAGATGACAGCTGGGCACAGCCTGGGCAAGCAGGGACAGTGAGGTCAGGGCCTTTGTTCAGGGAAGGGGCTGTGAGCAATTTAAAAACTGTCATCATCATTTTGATAGTATAATTCCACCCGTGATGTTTCTTTAGTTTAAAAAAAAAAAAAAATGACAGGCCGGGCACGGTGGCTCGCGCCTGTAATCCCAACACTGGGAAGCCAAGGCGGGCAGATCACGAGGTCAGGAGAACAATACCATCCTGGCTAACACAGTGAAACCCCGTCTCTACTAAAAATACAAAAAATTAGCCAGGCGTGGTGGTGGGCACCTGTAGTCCCAGCTAGTCAGGAGGCTGAGGCAGGAGAATGGTGTGAACCTGGGAGGCAGAGTTTGCAGTGAGCCGAGATTGCACCACTGCACTCCAGGCTGGGCGACAGAGCGAGACTCTGTCTCAAAAAAAAAACAAAAGACAAAAAACCACAGTCCCGTCCCATGCTGACGCCACACTGGGTCAGTGCAGACTGCGGGCTTCCAATTGGTTCATTCATGGTTCTTAAGTTTTCAGATGAACCATATGAAGTTGCCATTTTTAAATTCAAAACATGGCTGAATATCAGCAATTTTATGTTAGTCAGCTCGGCGACTATTTTGACTGTTGTCCCTGAACGCAGGAAGTACTTGAGAACTTACTATGGACCCAGCCCAATGGCGATACATTCCCGGCTCCAAGGAACTGACTGGAAACTCAAGGACAAGTAGGAGCGCAGAGCTCCTGGAGCCTCCATGGCTGACTGTCTCTCTCTCTCTCTCTCTGACCCCTCCAGGCCCTGATCCTTCACCAGCTGGGCCGCTACAGTCTGGCAGAGAAGATCCTCCGCGACGCGGTGCAGGTGAACTCGACAGCCCACGAGGTCTGGAACGGGCTGGGCGAGGTCCTCCAAGCTCAGGGCAACGACGCGGCGGCCACGGAGTGCTTCCTGACAGCCTTGGAGCTGGAGGCCAGCAGCCCCGCCGTGCCCTTCACCATCATCCCCCGCGTGCTCTGAGCAGGCGCCTGCCAGCCTCACCTGCCGCTCAGGCCTCAGAGGCCCTGCCGGGCACCAGGGCTTGTCCCATCACCCCAAGGGGATGAATCTGCCGCACTGAGGCCAGGGACGAGTGTTCAGTGGGCCACAGTGAACCAACCAAACCAAGCCCGAATCATTGCTCTGCCGCGTGCGTTTCTCTTGTTGTTTTTTGCCAGCCCAATGATAGTTTCTGAACCTATTGACATTGTTCAAAATGGATCATGTGCCATATTTTGTTAGTCGACATCTGAGTTTTAAGTAAAATGATTATGGAATTAATCAGCAAATGTAGAAGTATATATTCAAAGTTAAAATTCAGTGGCAGAACAGATTATTTTTATCAGAGCTGTAAAGAAAACAACTGTCCTCTTCTCCCCACCACCCCTCCTGTCCCACCTTGGCCCAGAAACCAAATGTGAACTTTCTGTTTCCCACCTCAGCGCTAGTCCATGCCGGGAACCAGCTGACAATTTCTCGGTTTTACCGTCAATAATTATACCATGTGATCAATGACTGTCCTCACTTAGAGCAAAGCCTGAGTCCAAGAATATTTATATTTTACCAATATATGCCTGTTACAAGAGAAGGAAATATGAGTTATTTAAGTTTAACTTTTTTATGTGAATCCAGAGTTTATTTATCGAGGGAAATATGTACAAAGAAGCTTCAAATGGAATATTTACTGACATTCCTTATACATGACAGACACTTGGCTACATGGGAAGATGATGTTAATAATAAAATGATTTTTAAATGGACTTATGGCCTGTGTCATTTGTAAAAGCTCAAAGACCTGAGAAAGGCTTAGTTCCTGGGTTGGGGAGCTGTCTGTACCTGGGGGCCCACTCTCGACATGTCAGCCCTTGACACTAGAAGGCCCAGCCTCTCTTTCCCCACTTATTTTATTTTTATTTTTTGGAGACAGGGTCTCACTGTGTTGCCCAGGCTGGAGTGCAGTGGTGCGATCACAGTTCACTGCAGCCTCGACTTCCCAGGTTCAGGTGATCCTCCCCTCTCAGCCTCCTGAGTAGCTGGGACCACAGGCGCCCATTACCATGCCCGGCTAATTTTGTTTGTTTGTTTTGTAGAGATAGGGTCTCACTATGTTACTCAGGCTGGTCCTGAACTCCTGGACTCAAGCAGTCCTCCCGCCTCAGCTTCTGAAAGTGCTGGTGTGAGCCACCATGCCCGGCCATCTCCTCACTTATAATTTGAAGATGATCCTTAGGTTTCCTGAGTCCTCGGCACCCAGGCCTCGTTTTTGCAGCAACAGCCCTGGCTTTGGTTTGGGAATTCTCCTTAGCTCTCCCGCGATGGGGCTTTGGAATTGGAGCATGCAGTTCAGGCCTGCCCAAGCAGCCTCCTGCACTCATAGGCCACAGAGGGTCAGGAGTGAGCATGTGACTTAAAGCGGTCCAGTCAGAGCGGGAGCCGCAGGGAAGGCTGTCGCTCTTTCCTGCTGCCTTTCAAGGGGAGAGTGAGGCTGGAACTGCAGCAGCACTCTTGCCACCATGAGAAGAAGGTATAGAGGTGTTTGAGCCAAAGTCCAAATCCCACAGAGTAGACAGCAAGACCAGCCACCAGAGAGAAACTGAGCAGGTATCTGCAGTCCCTCGGGGGCAGCTGTAGGGTGGCCCCACCTTTCCAGGTCCCAGGGAAATATGGAGGGCTGAGCTCTGATCTTAGGTG
Organism: Rhinopithecus bieti; assembly: GCF_001698545.2. Classification (NCBI taxonomy): domain Eukaryota; kingdom Metazoa; phylum Chordata; class Mammalia; order Primates; family Cercopithecidae; genus Rhinopithecus; species Rhinopithecus bieti. The sequence continues at coordinate 3,179,661 of NW_016807466.1, read as the reverse complement.
TCCTGAAGCCTAGAGGACTGCATTCAAACTGGGCACAACCTCCCTGGCTCAGTGAGGCAGGCAGGCTAGGGGGCAGCCAAGTAGGGAGAGATAGTAAGTGGGAGCCCCAGCCTCAGCCCTGACCCTGCCAGGCAGCACTTGTGGCTTTGAGTGGCCGTAAGTCATGGGATTTGCATTGTAGGACCTGGGGCAGGTGCTCAGTGTGGTGGCAGCTTGCCCTGATTGGAGGCACAGGGCTGGGCACTGCCATCCCATGCGGGAGTGTGGGGCAAGGCCCACTGGATCAGGACTAGGAAGGGAGCAGGCTGGGCCACTAAGGCAGATGGTGCAGGCGCTGTACCAGACCTTCTCCGCCAGGCCCTCACCTCAGAGACTCCTGTGCATATCAGCCCTGTAGGGCGCTGGGGCTGGCACCTCTCCATTGTCTTCATCTCCCTCGGGAGAACCACCCCTACTCTCCACCCACATGGCTCAAGGATGGACACATGGGCCCAGCCTTAACAACCAGAGCCCTCCAGCTCCTCAGTGTCAGTGACTGGTTTGGGTTTGGGCATGTGACCCATGCTTGGCCAATGAGAAGCACTTTGGTTATGAAAACATTAGGAAAAAAGCCTCTTTCTGTCCTAACAGGATGCCAGTGGGGTGCTGTGGGTGCCATTTGACATTGTATGGGGTGGCCTACCTGAGAATGATGCCAATGCAGAAAAAGAGAATGAGGAGGTAGAGAGAGAGCTGGGCCCAGGGTCACCGCTGGAGCACTGCAGCCCGAGATTTTTCCATCATAGGAGCCCATATGGTTTCCCATCTTGCTTAGCGCAAGCACAGGGGTTTCCATCCCTTCTACCTAAAAGGTGCCTAAGAAATGCAGGAAAGTCCTGCCGTCCTTGGCACTCCCCACTTGGGCACTCTTCCAGACTCCTCAGTCCCCCACCTTAATCCCACTCACTCACCTCATATTCTGTTTTCCAGTAAATCCTGTCTTTTCTACCCAAATCACATCTCAAATCTCTCCCATTCACCTTCATCCCCAGCACCTTGGCCCCAGCCCCACACAGTCCAATGTCAGCAGAGCCCTCTTAGAAAGGAGGATTGGGTCGGTTCCCTCTATAAACCCCTGATGGCTTTTCAAGCTCTTGCCTGGAACTGGACTCTGTGTCCCAGCCCCTGTGCCTGGCTGTGTCCAGCCCCTCTGTGTCCTGGCCCCACTGTGCCTGGCTGCCTCTCCTTCCCCAAGCCCTCTCGTGGCTCTGGCCTTCTTCCTAGTCTTCTGACCTGCTGAGCCTTTCCCAACTAAGGACGTTCATCCATCCATCCATCCAACCATCCATCCATTAACAGATGAGGACACAGACGCTAGATGCTAAGAGGGCAGGACACCTGCCTGGGGTCATCATGGAATGACCTGGCAGGACTGAGATTGAGGCAGGCCTGAGGGATAAACCTTTCAAAAGTGCCCAGGTCTGCCCAGTGGAGGCGTTTTTGGACAGTGAGATGCGGGAGATGCCTCGTGTGATACCAGGACTAGCGCTGACCCTAACTTAGGCAAGGGGTTCCTGTTCCCTGGTCTTAGTCTCCCCATCTGTAAAATTTCATTCATTCATTCACTCATTCATTCATCCAACAAATATCTATGGAATGCTCACAACATGCCAGATGCTTAGTCCAGGCACTGAGGGCACAGCAATGCGTGACACAGATGCCGCATCCACTTAGGACCTACCTTCTGATAGAAGGAAAAAGGCAGATGAGGAATATGGCAGATGGGGTGATGCATGGAGAAAGATGAAGCCAGGGAAGGGGTGTAGGGAGTGGCAGGGCTGCCCTTTAGAGGGTGACTAGGGAAGCCTCGCTAAGAAGGTAACATCTGGCTGAAGAAAGGCAGGTAATCTGGGAGAAGGACATCTCAGGAAGCAGGAATAGCAGGTGCAAAGGCCCAGAGGGGAGGGGGATGGTCAGGTGGTGAAGGACGAGAAGAGGTCAGAAGTTTAACAGGGGCCACACAGGGTGGGGCCTTGTGGACCATGCTAACGGTGTATATTAATTACCTGTGGTTGCAGCAAATTACCATGAACTGTCTGGGCATGGTGGCTCCTGCCTGTAATCCCAGCACTTTAGGAGGCCGAGCCAGGAGAATCAGCTGAGCCCAGGAGTTCAAGACCAGCCTGGGCAACATGGTGAGACCCCTATCTCTACCAAAAAAAAAAAAAAAAATTATATATATATATATCCAGGTTTGGTGGCATGCACCTGTAGTCCCAGCTGCTTGGGAGGCTGAGATGGGCTGATTGCCTGAGCCCAGGAGGTTGAGGCTGCAGTGAGTGGTCACGCCACTGCAGTCCAGCCTGCATGAGAGAGCAAGACCCTGTCTCTACAAATAAAATAAATTTTTAAATTTTAAATGACTGCACTTAGTGTCTTAACACAAATTTATTCTCTTTGTTTTGGAGGTCAGAAGTCACAAATAAAGGTTTCAGTGGGGCTGTGTTCCTTCCCCAGGCACTGGAGGAGGACAGGCAACCCTGTCTTCTCCAGCAGCTAGAAGCTTCCTGCGGCCTTGGCTCGTGGCCTCCTTACATTGCCTTTCCTTCCTCTGTTCCATCACTGCGTCACCTTCTGCCTTTGACCTCCTGCCTCCCTCTAAGGACTCTGCTGGTTGCACTGGGCCCCCTGGATAGTCCAGGGCCATTGCCCCACCTCAAGAGCCTTCGTTCAATCACAACTGCATGGCCCCATCTGTCGTGGAAGGCAACAATAGTCACAGGTTCCAGGGCTCAGGATGTGGACGTCTTTGGGGGGCATGGGGAGCACATTATTCTGCAGGCCACAGCGTGGGAGCTGGGAGGCTGACAGGCTCCTGCCGTCACACAGTGACCATGGTGCTTAGACCAAGGGGCGTGGAGGAAGTGGCGAGAGGCACTGGACTGTGAAGATTCTGAAGACAGAGCCAAGAGGGGTTGCTCACACATGGAGCTGGGTGTGAGGGAGGGGAGACGCCAGGGATGAGGGTGGGGGTCTTGTCCTGAGCTACGGGAAGGATGGCACTGACCGCCAGGAGGCAGGAGAATAGGTTGGGGAGGAGAGGGGAAGGCAGGAGTATGCTTTCAGGCAGGTTGAATACAGAATGCCTGTGGAGCCTCTGAGGCGGAGGCAGCTGGCTGGGCTGAGATGAGGCGAGAGTGTGGGAGGTGTCAGGGATGTGGGGCTGGGAGCCATGGGCCTGACGGGGCCACCTCGGGACAAGCATAGACAAAGAGGAAGAGGTCAGGGCTGAGCTCCGGGGCTGGCGGGGTTTACAGGCTGGGAAATGAAGAGATCAGGAAAGAAGGCGCAGGAGCAGCTGCGAGGGAGGCAGAGAACAGGCAGGGTGAGCTTCCTGGAGGAGGTGAGTGGGCTCTCTCAATGTCCGGAGACCCCAGCAGGGTGGTCTGAGAGCTGGCCGTGGGCCTGGCAGTGTGCAGGTTGGCAGTGACCTTAACCAGAGCCATGCTGGGGATGGAATTTTGCTCCCCCAGATTCACAGGGTGGAACCCCTGCCCCAGTGTGACTGTATTTGGAGATAGGCCCCTTAAGGAGGTAATTCGGGTGAAGTGAGGTCATCGGGCAGGGCCCCGGCCCAGTAGGACTGGCGTCCTCACCAGAAGAGACTCCAAAGTGCAAGTGAGCTCACGCTCAGCCACGCCAGGACACATGGAGAAGGCGGCCACCCACAAGCCAGGAGGGAGCCTCGCAGGAACCCAGATGGGCTGGAACCTTTGCTTTGTTCTTTGAGCCTCCAGGACTGTGAGAAATTAAGTTCATTGTTGAAGCCACCTGTCTGTGGTGGTTTTCTTACTGCAGCCCAAGCCAAATTAAGTGGGGTCAAGCCAGGTTGGAGTGGGCGCAAGGGGGAGGAAAAGGTAAAGTCTCTTTCAAGAGCGTAGCTGCGGAGGGGAGCTGAGAGCGCTGGGTGGGAGGCCGGTGGGGAAGGGGCCGTATTGAGGGCAGGCCTCGCTGAGCACCTTATATTTGCAGCAGGGCAGGTATGAGGAGGGAGAGAGGGAAGCTGAGGGGGCTGCCTTGGCTGGGGGCCTGGTGGTTCCGCAGAGCGGCAGCAGGGAGGCAGAGGCCTGGGTACCCCCAAGCCAGGGAGCCCTAGGGAAGGGGCACCCACTCCTCATTGAGCAGGGAGCCAACTTCGGACAGGGTGGGGTGGCGAATGGACCAGGAAGGGAAGAAGGAGATGGAGGAGGGAGCAAGCCCTTCTGTGAAGGAGCTGCCTGCCCCAGCCAAGAGGATCTCAGGACAGAGCCAGGCTGGGGGCCTGGGCAGGTAGGGCCGGGGCAGGCCACTTCCCATCCCCAGCCCCATTTAGGGGATCCATGGGTCCATCTGTTTGTCCATCCCTCTGCCTCCTTCCAGGTCCTGGGCCCTGGGCTGTGGCCAGGGCTCTGCTCACCCTCAGGGCTGGGTGGGGACCTCCCCATGTGGGGATGGGAGGGAACCAAGGCCTCCCGTTATCCTCCGTGCCCCCTACGTGTTGTTATGGGCTGGGGGAAGGTGCACGCTCGTGCACAGGTGGGCATGTCTGTGATCACATGGAGCAACCCCAGACTCCTCCCGATGGTCCCACGCATCGCCCCGGCGGCCACATGGTCATCATCGCAGGCCCGGACCATCTGCCTGCAGGAAGTGCCCCCTTTGCCGGGCACCCTCCCCATCATCCTTGGAGTTCTCCACCTCTGTCCTGTCCATGCTGGGCCTGTCAACAGCCTGTCACCTGCTGCCCCAGCCCCAGCCCAGGTCCCTGCAGCACAGCCAGCTCCAGGCTGGAATGGGTGACCCAGCCCCACTGAAGGCATTTCAGGTCAGGGTCAGCCACTCTGGCCACTGTCTCCCTCCAGTGCCCCCGTACCCTCCCAGTGCTCGGCCCCCGCCACTCGGCCCCCGCCACTCGGCCCCCTCTCTCCATATCTCCACCTTTTCATTCCTGCTCCTCCCCAGCCACCTCTCAAGGCTGACAGGGTGGGCATTGCCCAGTGTGGGGACATCACTCCTATTGAAGTTCCGTAAACAGTGCCTTGGGCACTGGGCGAGGTGGCTGCTCCTATCCCTCCCCTGGCCTCTGCCTGCCCCATCCATCCTGCCTACTCCAGAAGCAGCCACACACTTGACCACAAACCTTTGAGGCCTGGCCAGAGTCCTTTGGGGGAGGCGGGCAGTAGCAACCGCACTGGGCCTGAGGACCCCACACAGGAAAATGGGCCGAGCCCCAGGGCTGAGCCTCAGGGCTGCAGCCGCTCCTGCCACTAGCCTTCCTCCCACATTCGTGGTCACGCATTTCCTGCTGCCCCTGCCCACGCTGCGGCCGGATAGGAACAGAAAAAGGACATCCTGCACCATTTCAGACAGGCATGTGCTCCTCCTGAAGGTCTTTTGGGGGCCAGGCTGAGGCCCTCCCTCACGGTCACGCCCTAGGGGACCCACCGCAGCTCTGCACCTGCCAGGGGTGATCCTCACTGTGCCACTGTCCCTCCCTGGACCCAGAATCAGATGGGGACAGTCGCCCCTGCCCAGCCTGCCTTCCGGGCTGAGATGTGAGTCTGCAGGCAGCTGTCAGGGGTGGTGTATGCCAGGCAGGGGACACCAGCGCCACCACCCCTCAGGACCACCACACAGAGCTTCAGGGCCAGACCTGCGGGCAGGGTTCCTCCTGGGTACTCAGTCCCCGAGTGGAGCTGACTATGGGGAGGTGGCAGGAAGGTGGTGGAGCACCTTCTGCAGGTCCGCCTAGAGCCAGGAGCTCCTGCTGACCCTCTGGGCCACCCACAGCCACCACCACCCTCCTCAACTCCCTCATCTTCTGTTGTTTGGCTCTTGACCCCCTGAGGACAATAGGGTTTCCTGGTGACCACTGGGCTGTGGGTCACACAGATCTGGCTGGAATCCCAGTTCTGCCTGGCCCTGTCACCTCTGATGGGGAAGCACTCTGTCTCCTCGTCTCTACGGAGGGGGAGTAACTTCCCTTATGGGCTTTTGGGAATATTAACAGAGGTCAACCTGGACAGGGCATGGAGCCTGGACCCCGGGGTGCACCGTAAAGGCTTTCTTTCTTTCTTGCACCCTCAGGCGATGGGTGAGTGGCTGCTGCGACGTGCTGAGGGGTCTCTGAAGCAGGGCAGGAAGGGCAGAGCTATCTGCAGCTGAGGCGGAGTCCGAGTCCTGCTCTGCATGGAGGAGGAGATGAGGGGCCTGGTCAGCATGGGCACAGCTGGGGACCTCTGTGACCGCCACCACCCTTGTCTCTGCCTCCTTGACCCCATAGGGTCATCCTCAGGCCCCAGGAACAGCCAAGGCCTGAGGAGGGTCATGCAGCCCTGTCCCGCTCGGCTCCTGTCCGCCGCTGCCTGAGTGGTGCCTGTGCCCAAGGGCTCGGACTGTGGGCCTGCTGGGCTAGAGCTTGAATCGTGGCCTGGCCACCCACTCTCCTAGGAGCTTTAGGCAAGTCACTAGTCCTCTCTGAGCCTCGATTTCCTCATCTGTGAAATGGGGAGAACAAGACAGTTGTAAAGATTCAGAGGGTGTGTAAAACGCAAGCACATGGCCGACCAGAGCCCAGCCCTACCTGATGTGGCTCCTGTTCTGGACATGGCAGGAGGTCAGGGTTTCCAGCCTGAGCTTAGCCTGCCGTTCAGCAGTACCCAGAAAGGCACGGCTACCAGGAAGGTGACCTCCCCAAGCCCACAGAGCCTTCCTGGGCACCCAGCCCAGCCTGAAACCTCCACCCAGGTGGCAGTGAGGCCTTCCTGCCTGTGTTCAGCCACGGTGTATTGAGGACCCCTGACCAGACACAGGTACCTGGCCTGGGGAGCTGGCGGTCTTACTGGGGACTGGGGAGACAGACTCCAAACAGAGGGGTAAATAAATAAGATAATTACCAGCTTGGCAGAGATGATGAGAGCAAATTTTAAGTGACAGGTGGAGGGTTACTTTAGATGGGATGGTCGGGGACACCTCTGTGAGACAGTGACATGGAGTGACAAGAAGGTGCCACCCTGGAGGACTCTGGGGTTCTCCACCTTTAAGAAGGATCATGAGCAGAAGCCCAAAAGCTTCAGGTTCTGCCACTTTCTACTACATGACTAGGACCAGCCAGTTTGCAAAAGGTCTGGCCTGTCCTCACATTGCCAGCAAGGACCAGACCATGTGAAGAGGGAAGAGCATCCTGTAATCTGCAAATACGGGATCAACTCTAAATTCTCTCCAGAGTTTCTTTTTTCTTTTTCTTTTCTTTTTTTTTTTTTTTGAGACGGAGTCTTGTTCTGTTCTGTCACCCGGGATGGAGTGCAGTGGCCGGATCTCAGCTCACTGCAAGCTCTGCCTCCCGGGTTTACGCCATTCTCCTGCCTCAGCCTCCCGAGTAGCTGGGACTACAGGCGCCCGCCACCTCGCCCAGCTAGTTTTTTTTTTTTGCATTTTCCGTAGAGACGGGGTTTCACCGTGTTAGCCAGGATGGTCTCGATCTCCTGACCTCATGATCCGCCCGTCTCGGCCTCCCAAAGTGCTGGGATTACAGGCTTGAGCCACCATGCCTGGCCACCAGAGTTTCTTTCTTTAATATGTTGTCCAAAGGTAACTGTGTTAATTTTTACAAATATTTTTATGTAGCAGTTTTGTTGTTTTTTGTTTGTTTGTTTCTTTCCTTTTGTTCTATTTGAGACAGGGTCTCACTCTGTCACTCAGGCTGGAGTACAGTGGCACGAGCTCAGTTCACTGCAGCCTCCACCTCTCAGGCTCAAGTGATCCTCCCACCTCAGCCTCCTGAGTAGCCGGCACTACAGACACCAAGCCCCACTAATTTTTTGTAGAGATGGAGTTTCGTCATGTTGCCCAGGCTGGTCGCCAACTCCTAGGCTCAAGTGATCCGGTCCCCTCAGCCTCTCAAAGGTCTGGGATAACAGGTGTGAGTCATTGTGCTTGGCCTATGCAGCAGTTTTAGAAACAAGATTAAATAAGAAAGGGACAGAGCTCAGACACAATGAGACTTTTCAGTCCAGTGTTTTCAGATTCTCTGGTTTCAACTTTATAATTTCACTTCAAAAATTTCAACTTCAAATTTCACTTCATTGCTTTCAAAATCTTGAGCCAGCTTGTCCTTTGGATCTGGGCTGTGCCTGTCTGCACTGGCAGATGGACAGAGCTCCTGTGTAGAAATGAAGCCAGTTCACCCACGGCCCCCCCTTTTTTTTTTTTTTTTGAGATGGAGTTTTGCTCTTGTTGCCCAGGCTGGAGTGCGGTGGTGTGATCTCAACTCACCGCAACCTCTGCCTCCCGGGTTCAAGCGATTCTCCTGCCTCAGCCTCCTGAGTGGCTGGGATTACAGGCATGCACCATCATGCCCGGCTATTTTTTTTTTTTTTTTTTTTTTTTAGTAGAGACAGGGTTTCACCATGTTGGTCAGGCTGGTCTCAAACTCCTGACTTCAGGTGATCTGCCTGCCTCAGCCTCCCAAAGTGCTGGGATTACAGGCGTGAGCCACTGTACTTGACTGTCTTTTTTTTTTTGGTAGGCAAGCAGCTTTTCTTTTCTTTGTGATCATAAAACCTACACCCACTGTATCAGCTGCTTGTTGCTGCTGTAACAAATTGCCACAAATGTAGTGGCTTAGAACAACACACATTTCTTTCTTTCATTTTTAAGTCATAACAATATATTTTAATCTCATAACAACTTCAATTGAATATAAAACTCTTTATATTTTCAGCTATTAATATTAAAATTATATCATTTTATATCCTGTATTAACAGATTTATGCAGATTTACATTTTGTTCTTCAAATTCTATAGAATTTTAATTTTTTATTTTCATAGGTTATTGGAGAACACAGTGTTTGGTTACATGAGTAAGTTCTTTAGTGGTGATTTGTGAGATTTTGGTGCACCCATCACCCTAGCAGTATCCACTGCCCCCGATAAAACAACGCGCATTTCCTGTCTTCTGTGTAGTTTTGGGAGTCAGAAGTCTAAAACGGGTCTCGTGGGGCAAAAGGCAAAGTGATGGCAGAGCTGTTCCTTCTGGAAGTACTAGGAAAGACATCAAGCCTTGCCCTTTTCAGTTTCTCGGGGGTGCACTTGGCTCATGGTCATATTCACAGCCAGCAGTGGCATCACTCTGACCTCTGCTGCAGAGCGATCTCTGTGACACCTCCTTCTCTGCCTCTGACCCTTCTGTCTCCCTCTTTCACTTGTAACAGCCTCCTGACTACATTGGTCTTACCTGGATAATCCAAGATACTCTCCCCATCTGAAGATCCCTCATCAAACTGCATCTGCAAACCCCATTTTGCAGGTAAGTGACCATCTTCACGGGTTCCAGAGATTAGGATGCAGACATCTTTGGGGACCATCATTTCACTTACCATACTCACCATGGGGACAATTTCAGAAATATGAAGACTAAGATCATTAAATTCCACTGTTTAGTGCTCACCTTCTCAGCATTTTGGCCTATTGCCTTCCAGCATTTTCCCACACATTTAGACTTTTATTTCTTCTTTTTTAGACAGAGTCTCACTCTGTCGCCAGGCTGTGGTACAGTGGCATGATCTCGGCTCACTGCAACCTCTGCCTCCTGGGTTCAAGTGATTCTCCTGCCGCAGCCTCCCCACTAGCTAGGATTACAGGTGCCCACCACCATGCCCAGCTAATTTTTTGCATTTTTAGTAGAGACGGAGTTTCACCATGTTAGCCAGGATGGTCTTGATCTCCTGACCTCATGATCCACCTGTCTCGGCCTCCCAAAGTGCTGGGATTTACAGGCATGAGCCACCGCACCCAGCCAAGTATACATATTTAATGAAGTAAAATCATACTATCTATAACACTGTATGGATCTTTTCACTTAATATTCTCTTGTCGTTAAAACTCTTTCTAGATAACTTAGAGACAGCATAACCACCCCTCACATGGATGCACTGCAGACTGTTTAACCCATTCTCTATTGTCAATGATTTCAGTGGTTTCACATTGTCATACAACATACAATGGAGTGGTTAATGCCAGCTAACAATTATTGAGCATTTATTATGCACCAATCATTTGACATGTATTAACTCATCTAATCCTCATGACAATCCTATGATATGGATACAATTATTACTGCTACAGGTGAGAAATGAAGCTCTCTTCAGAAGATGAAGAAACTTGCCCAAGTTTGGGTGACACTAAGCAAGCCTCGAACCAGGCCGCCTGGCTTCAGAATCCACACTCCTAGCCACTCACATGCTCATTTTTTCCCCCAACATCTCTGATTATCTATCTTAGGATAGAATTAGGATAGGCAGAATGGCAGTGAATTGGGCTATATTTATTGAGGGCTTAGTTTGTGCATTTTCCATGGGCTCACTCAGTGAATCCTCATGATTCCAAGAAGTGGTCTGTTAACTGGCTGAAGCCACGCTGGTTGGCTCCAGTAGCTAGACTCTGCCTGGAACCTGTGTATGGTAGCCAATCATTAGCAGTAGGGAGGGCTACGGCCTCTCCCTGACAAACTCACCTTGCCAGACGGTGCCCCCATGAATGCAAAGTGCAGTCAGATCCCACTATCAGAAACAGGTAACAAACTGCAATTGGATCACACCATCAGAAACAGGTAACAAAGTGCAGTTGGATCACACCATCAGAAACAGGTAACAGCGCAGTTGGATCACACCATATCTGACCAGTACCCCTCAAAACTATCAACAGCATGAAAAAAGAAAAGTTTAAGAAGCCCATGAAGACATAACTAAATATTGGGTGGTACAGGGTCCTGGATGGGAAAGGCACTGTATTAGTACGTTGTCATGCAGCCAATAAAGACATACCCGAGACTAGGTAATTTATAAAGAAAACAGGTTTAATTGACTCACAGTTCAGCATGACTGGAGAGGCCTCAGGAAACTTACATTCATGGAGGAAGGGGAGGCAAACATGTCCTTCTTCACATGGCAGCAGGAAGAAGTGCCAAGTAAAAAGAGGGAAAAAAAAAAAACCCTTATAAAACCATCAGATCTCATGAGAACTCACTATCATAAGAACAGCATGAGGGTAACCACCCCCATGATTCAATTACCCTCCCACAACATGTAGGGATTATGGGAACTACAATTCAAGATGAGATTTGGGTGGGGACACAGCCAAACCATATCAGGCACATTCATATTATAAGCTGCTGACATCTAAACAAAGTCTGGAGCTTGGTTACTAGTAATGCACTGATGTCAGTTCCTTTGTTGGCACAAATGTACCAGGTAACACAAAGGGTTATATTAGGGGAAACCGAGTGAAGGGTAAGTGGGAATGCTGTGTGTTATCTTTGCAACTTTTCAGTGAATCTAAAATTATCCCAAACTTAATAGTTTATTTTTTTTTTAAGTAAGGTCTAGGCCAGCAAACACATGAAAAAATGTTGAACGTCATTACTCACTAGGGAAATGCAAGTCAAAACTCCTAGAGATACCACCTCACACCCACTAGAATGTCTATAATCAAAAAGACAGACAATAACAAATGTTTGTGAGGACGTGGGGAAATTGGAACCCTCATACGTTGCTGGTGGGAATGTAAAATGGTACAGCCGCTTTGGAAAACGCTTTGGCAGTTTCTTAAAAAGTTAAACATAGAATTATCCAGGAATTCCTCTCTTAGTATGTACCCCAGAGAAAAGGAAATATATGTACAGATATAAAATACAAAGACTTCTCCGCAAATGATTATAGCAGCTTTATTTGTAATAGCCAAAAACTGATCACAATCCAAATGTCCACCAACAGATCAAAGGAGAAGCGAATTGTGATCTATTTCATATGAGGGGCTTGGTGCCTGCAACAACATGGGTGAATCTCCAGATAGTGGTGACGAGTTGGAGGAGCCAGTCAAAAAAGAAAGTGCTGTGTGATTCCATTTATAGAAAACTCTAGAAAATGTGGACTAATCTAGAGTGATGGAAAGCAGACCCATGATTGCCTGGGACAAGGAGCCTTGGGGGTGGAGGGGGGCCAGGGGGAGAAGTTTCAAAGGTGATAAGGACATTTTGAGCCTTGGGGGTGGAGGGGGGCCAGGGGGAGGAGTTTCAAAGGTGATAAGGACATTTTGAGGGTGGTGGATGTGATCCCTATCTTAATTGTGGCGATGGCTTCATGGATAGATACAAATGTCAAAACACATTGAACTGTATACTTTAAATGCTTGCACTTTACTACATGCCAAGCACATCTTCATAAAGCTGTCTTTTGTTTTTTTTTTGTTTTTTTTTTTTTTTTAAAAGGCCTGGAAATGGAGATGAGGACAGCCTGGCCTCAGTCTCCCCACTTGCAATGTGGGGATCCCCATGTGCCTTGCACCCCCTGAGAGCTCCAGGCTTAGGAGGAGACCAAGGTGAGCCCTGCTTCTAGCCAGAAACCCCAAAGCCCTAACCCCCAGAGCTGGGTAGCTGCAGGGCCCAGGCTACTGCCCCTCCAGGGATGGACAGGTACGAGGTCCCTCCAGAGGCATGACCTGTTCCCGGCAGGCCGTGGCCGTGAGGAGAAGAGTGAGGAGGTCCCTTTCTTTTTTCTTCCTGAATAAAAAAATGCATGATGCTACATGTGCCTTGGGATTTTTCAACACAATTATCTAAAAATAGTGTGGGCCACCACAGCCTGATTCCTTTTTAGGAAGGATTTTGGGAGCCCAGCCTGTCCTGGCAGCCAGCTCAGGAAGTGGAGGCTTGTCTGGGTGGGGCTGGAGCTGCGGCGACCCTTCCCTTGCTCTGGCCATGCCCACCCCGTCTCCCAGTTCTCCGAGAGCCGGGCTACCGGGAGTGCATGGTAGAGTGGCCAGTAGCTTCCTGGCTGGCACAGTCCCGGTGAATTTCAGCCCTGCTGCTAGGGCACTGCGTGATTTCTCTGTGCCTCAGTTTCCCCAACAGAGAAGTAGAAGTCGTTGATCACAGTCAACAAGGCCCAGCAGAGACAGGAAAGAGGCTACTGAGGGAGGGTTGATGGGTGCCCGCTTCCCAGCCGAGCCTCTGTTCTTGCAAAGTCAGGCGAACCGTCCGGGTGTCCTGGACAACTCTTGACACCTTCCTGCCCCACCCAGGCCTTGGGACCAGCAGGGTGAGACCCAAGGCCTGGATTCCCAAGGCCAATAGTGACCAGCTCAGGTTGGCTCCACTGCTCACCCTCTGCTGACACATTCTGTCCCTGTGGGGAGATAAAGGTCACAGCCCGGACTCCTTTTTTTCTAGGGAGCATGGCAGGTTCTGGAGGCCCAGCACAGCTCCCTGTCCACCCACAAGCAAAGGCCTTGGCCCACTGCTGTGGTGCCCCCAAACACCACGTGGCCTGTGGCTGAGGCCTGGACCATCATGCCTGTGGGCAGGGGTCAGGACACATTTTCTGATCACCTACTGTGTGGCTGGTGCTCTTCTAAACCTGAAGGCCCAGTTCTTATCTCTCAGAGTCTGTGGTCCAAGAAAGAAAAATCCAGCAACTCAGATAATTTCAAAATGACTCAGAACCTTGCATTTTTCTCTCTCTCTCTCTTTTTTTTTTTTTTTTTTTTTTTGAGACAGAGTCTCACTCTGTCACCCAGGCTGGAGTGCAGTGGCACAGTCTTGGCTCACTGCAACCTCCGCCTCCTGGGTTCAAGTGATTATCCCACCTCAGCCTCCTGAGTAGCTGGGATTACAGGTGTGTGCCACCACACTTGGCTAATTTCTGTATTTTTAGTACAGTTGGGCTTTCACCATGTTAGTCAGGCCGGTCTCAAACTCCTGACCTCGTGATCCATCTGCCTCAGCTTCCCAAAGTGCTGGGATTACAGGCGTGAGTCTCCACGCCCAAAAACTTTGAGGGAGCTTTAAGCACCCAGCCCGTGGGCATCCCGCCCTTCTCTGCTCAGTGAGGCCATTGGTGACTAGCTCTGCGGAACCCACGGCCAGCCACACCCAGACTGCAGGCTCACATGTGTACACACAGACACGCACTGTGCACACACCCAGGTGCCACACCTCCCTGGGAGCAGGGAGGAATGGAGGGGGCTGGGCAGCCTCTCGTGGTGTTGTCAGGCCTGCCTCCCATGGGCTGCTGTTGCCCAGGCAACCACCACAGGCTCAGGGCCGGAAGCCAAAGGACCAGCTCCCTTCTCCCATGCTGTGGTGCCCGTGTGGGGCAGGGTCTCTCTTTGAGTGCTCTGGCCACAGCTCTTTTTACAGAGTAGGGGGAGGGCAGAGGGTGGCGTGGAGCACTGCTGTGGCTGCAAAAGCGACAGGATTGGGTGGGGCCAAAGAAGGCCAAAGAAGGCACTCCCCCCAGGCACATCCAGCTCCCTAGAGAGATCTCAGGGGACAGGTGATGGTGTAGGTGTTTGGAGCACACTCCCGAGGCCAGGGAAGGACTGCAGCCAGGAGAAAGGGGAGGCGCCCAGGCCGTGGCATGAGAAGGAGTCTCCCCTGTGGTCACCACCACGCCAGGCCAGGACCAATGCCTGGAGGAAGCCACGCCTGAACGCAGCCCCCGCGGCTTCTCCTCCCACTACTCCTGGCTGGTTTTCCTGACCAGAGTCTTCCCTGGTGCTGTTCGCTCTTCTGCTCCTTTCAAATTGCCTTGAGTGGTCCCAGCATCCTCACAGATGCCCACACTTGTCCTTCCACTCAGGCAGAGGGGCTTGAAACCCAGAGCTGGCACTCTTCCCATAGCAACAGCAGAGGTGAAGAGTTTGCCCTTGACTTGCGTGGCCCATGGTGACGCACTGTTGTGAGTGCCTGAGTGTGTCCGCCCAGCCGAAGGACCCTCCCCACCTCTGTTTCTCCCACAGGGGTCTCGGCCCGAGCGCCCTGTGCTAGTGCGATTGCTGAACCCGCCTCACTCAGCACAGCGCCACGTTCAGCAGGCACCCACCGGGCACCAGGCACCCACCATGCACCAGGCACACCGCACAAGAAGCCCGGCAGGCGGTGCTCTGGACATCCTTCCCCCAGCCCAGGCGTTCAGGGAGTGAGCAGAGAATGGAGGACTAGGTCAGCTTCTCTGTCCTCACTGGAGCCACAGCCATGGGTGCTGGAGTCAGGCACCGTGGGTTTCAAGTCCGGCTCGACTGTGTATCTGCAGTGTGACTTTCAGTCTGTCACTTGTCCCCTCTGTGCCCCACTTTACTCATCTGTAAATGAGGGTTAATAAAGGCACCTACCTCATTTATTAGTTTGTTGTAAAAATCAAATCTGGCCATGTCTTGAAAGCCTCAAGTACAAAGTGCCTGGTGCAGTGAGCATCAGCTATTTGGTTTAGAGGAACGCGACGCAGGGAGAAGCAGGGCCTGTGCCTTCTTGCCTGTGTTCCTCTTACAAGGGCCACACGGCCATGGGAGTTCCCATTCTGGGCCTCAGTTTCCCCAACTGGGGGCTGAGAAGGTGAGGCTCACCTTCTTAGAGCACATCACCTTCTCAGAGCACATCACCTTCTCAGAGCACACACTCCAGAGTCTCTGACTGTCATGTCTCCTACAGGCCAGGACTGCTGGGGACACAGGCAGAGCCAAGGGCATCCAGTTGCTGTGTGACGTTAGACAGATCACCCCTCCCAGGGCCTCTGCTCGGTCTCCTGTCCTGTAAGAGACTCCAGCTGGTGCTGTTCCCACCCAAACACCTTTGTGAGCTGTGGAAAACATCAGAGACCTCAGGAGGTCCTTCTAGCTGGGGCCTGCTACATGCCAGGTCTCCACGGCACTCAACCCTGCAAGGTCACGGCTCCCAAGAGGCTAGGCGCTTGCTTGAGGCCTCAGCAAGAACAAAAGGTCTCTGCACCTCAGTCTGTTGGGCCCCAAGACCTTTGCTATAACCGTCTCCTTCTGCCTCAGCCCCTGGCCCCCACCCTACCTCCCAGAAAGTTCTCCCCCAAGTTCCTGGGTGAGAGCCAATGGCCCTGGCGTGTGACAGCGTTTGGCTTTCTCCCATCAGAAGAGCAATTTTTTCCTCTCCTTGGCTGTACTTTCTTTTAATGATTTTTTGGCTCAAGGCCCAAGCTGGATCAAAGACTCCCTGGGGGAGGACAGTAGGAAAGGACAGTGGGTTTGCTCCGAGAAAATTGTGGAGGTAAAGCTTGTGGCTTAGGGTCTGGAGGGGACACATGGGCCCAGGAGGCGGGGCTGCCTCAGGCTCCAAATGGGGAAGGGGTGTGGAACCTCTCTGTCTCTCACCACAGATGCAGAAGAGGAGGTGAGGACAAGGAGCACGGGGTGGAGAAAGGAGCCCTTTAGGGGGAAGTGAGAACAGAAGTTTCTCAGTCTGTTAGCTGTGACTGGACAACCTCTGGGCCCAAGCTTGAAGTCCCAGTGGACCCCTGTCTTCAGAGAAGCCTGAAAGATCTGCTCAGACAAGGAAGGGGGTGAGGTTGGGGCAAGGAGCCTGGGACTGTCTCTAGGAGCTTTGGACTCCCTTCACTTTCCTTCTCTCTCACTCAGCACCATCCCCTCCCCACCTGCCAGGCTGGACCCAACTGGGGAAGCCTGAAAAGCACCCCTTGACTTGGTGGGTCCTGGTCTCAAGGGAAAAGGAAACCCTCCTGAGAGTAGCTGCCGTCTAGCTGGGCCTCAAAGGTGCCAGGAGGGGAAAGGGCCAGGGCCTGGAAAACACACCTGCTGATGGAAGCCTGGAGCTAGCTCTGCAGGGTGGGGGGCCATGCAAGTGGTAAACAAGAGGGAGGTGGCTCACCCCTTGGGAACTGCTGCTGATGTTGTTTTGGAGAAGGGAGCAGGAGGCAGCCACTGTGGAGCGCCAGGGCCCTGGAGAGCCAGAGAGAGCCACTGCAACAGATGCAGTCCTGCTGGAGCCTAGGAGTCTGGGAAAGCCAGTAAAGATTAGGGTAAGGGAGGCCCAACTGCACCTCTGAGGGCTAAGGAGAGACCCTCCCTCTAGACAGAGTCATCAGGGTTTGTCCAGAATGCCTTGGGTTTCATACACACTGACCTAAGTGACTTTGCATGTGCACACACCCTGCACACAGACCCCTGCATACTTGTTCACATGCACTCCTGCACACATGTACACACTCCCTGCACACAGACCCCAGCACACACACTCCTGCACATATACACACTCACACACAGCTCTGCAGACACAGGTTCTGTGTGAGGCCACATGGTTCAAGTCTTAGCATCACCACTTCTTGGCTCTAAATGTGGGCATTTCACTTACACTGTCTAAGCCTCAGCTTCCCCATCTGTCAGGTGGAACCAGTATTCTTGTCCTACCTCTGGGTGATTGCGAGGTTGGCAATGCCAACTGCCAGCTTAGACCCATGCAAGTCATTGCCTCCCCCTTTAGTTAAGGAAACTGCATCTCAGCAAGGTCGAGGGAGTGGCCCCAGTGCCTGGGCCAAGTAACAGGACAGGACTTGAATCACATTTTGAACCGAGGTCACCTGCACATCACACCTCCATATTCAACCATATGTGCCCACACGAGTTAGCAACTTGTGCACACTTGTAGATGCACGTGACAGTAATAACAGCCATCATTATGAGCAGTTACCATAGGCTGGGCATTGTGCTAAGTGTTTAACCCATGCTCACCCAGCACCTCACACCTCACTGCTTCCCTGATGTGTTTGGCTGCAAGTAACAGAATTCAACGAAACCACAAATACAGCCATTGTTACTTCACAAGGACCCTGGGCATAGGCAGTTTCAGGGTGGCTTGGTAGCTTGGTGAGGTCATCAAGGACCCAGGTTCTTTCCCTCTCTCTGCCCACCATCCTCCATGTTAACTTGGTGCTACATAGTTGCAGCATAGCTGCTGCAGCACCGGCCACCACGTCTGCACTCCAGCATGAAAGAAAGTGAGGGTGGACCTAAGAGAACTCTCCTTTCACACACTTCTCTTTTGTTAAGAAGCAAAAGCTCTCCCAGAAGCATCCCCCCAAAACTTGCCCTTACACTTCATTGCCTGAAATTGGGTCAATGGTCCCTAGCTGCAAAGGAGCCTGGGAAAGAAAGGGCCTGGCACAGGGGTACAGGGCCATCATCACTGACTTATACAATGAAGCAAGACTTGACCCTGGGGCTGGGCATTCTGCTGCCTCGAACAAAATCAGCTTTCTGTTGGCCAGGAAGAGGAGGTGAAGGCGGATGAAAATGTCTACCTCTTGTGCCCTTCAGCACCATCCTTCATCCCTCCTCCAGGGGGCAGTGTGGGACAGAGGACACAGAAGGCACAGGGATTTGAACTCCTGGTGGGGGATGAGGGGACCCCAAATTCCAGTGCAGCTGCGTCCTTAAGAGCAGCAAACCCAGCCAGCAACAGGCCTGCTACATACAGCTTCCTGGAACAAGGCGCGAACCTGGTTGTGCCCACCCCAGGCATCAGAATCCAGGTCACAATGGCATGTGTCCCCCAACCCAGACATCTAGTGCTGTGGTTCTCAACCTTTGTTTCTTCCTGCCATGACACTTGGATGGGATGGCTGCATGCCCATGGCCGCCCTACCCTTCACCAGCCCTCGCCAAAACATACCTGCCTGCAAGTGCCCGATGATGCTGTCATGGGGTAGCCTGGAGTCCTCTCTAACTCAAGACGACAGGAAGTCAGCAGCTCACCTCCCCCGGGCATCACACGGAGTCAGCCAGGAGTCCCTCGTGTGGGGAATGACTGCCTCGTGGAGCATATGTGAAGATGGTTTGTTGAGAAGGGCTGGCTGTCAGGTTCCTTCTGGAATGAACATTAATCCGGCCTGCCCTTCAGTCAACACAGCTTGAGGACCAGTCCTGGCTGAGTGCTGAGAGCAGGGCTTGGCTGTCCAGGACCAACCATGGGTCTTTTTTGGGAGATGCATCCCTGTTTGGATTTTATCTGAAAGCCCCCTCTCCAGGGTCCTGCTGACGCCATGTGTGCCCTGTGGGCCTTGATCCGGGTCATGCATTCTGGGGGCGCTCTCCTGAGCTGGAGCCCTAGCCACTGTGCACACGATGTTTGGGGTCCCTGACCCTGCCAAAGCTCCAAGCTCCATGGAGCACCCTTCCTGCCTGCCCAGCCAGCAGCTTCTAGTGGAAGTTTATTTCCTTCTGCACGCTCTGCAGTGCTGGCCACTGGCCACTGGCCACGGCTTCTTGCTTTATGTTAGGCCCTGCAGATCTCCGACAGCAGCTGTCTCTGTCCCAGGCACTGGCAAAGGGAGGGGATGGAGTCCCCTCCAGATCAGAGTCAGAGATGGAAGCAGAAGCTCTTCCAGGCAGCACTTGCTGGGCGGGCCCCAAGAAACCTCATACTTGTTGGGCAGTGCAGGACTCAGCACCCTTTGGACAGATCTCCCTCCCACTGTCTCCCTAAACACTGAGAACTGAGCTTCTTATAAATGCTTTTGGGTGTTAAGAATGGGGCTTGGGAAGGCTGTGATCACACCACTGCACTCCAGCCTGGGTGACAGAGCAAGGCCCTGTCTCGAAGGAAAAAAAAAGAGTGTGGCGGTAGATCTGGGTGGCCCTTTCCTCTGAGAGGGAGGGTGGCAGGGAGTGGCTGGGTGTGAGGGGTGCGTGTGCCACGGCTCAAGGAGAGGGAGTCCCTACAGGTCCCCACATGGCTGTGTCAGCAGCTCTGGCTTCCAGCAAGTGGTGGGAGGGGAGGACGCGTTTGTCTGAAAAGGTTACTGAAGGTTGTTTCACTCAAAGGACTTAGTTCTTTGCATCCTGGCTGCTTGGAGCCCAGAGCTGGGGGAGGTGGGAGACACAGTGGGGTTTTCAGCTCATCTCCGCTCTGGGCGGGCTGGGGGCAGGGGCAGGGACTGGGTGTCCTCTGTGGCTGCCGCTGCACTCCTTGCAAGAAGGGAGGGGGTTCTGGTGAGGAAGGGCCAGAGCCCAGGTGTTCACACCTGCTGTGTGCTGAGCCTGTGCAGGTAGGTGCTGCCCAGGTGTTCACACCTGCTGTGTGCTGAGCCTGTGCGGGTGGTGGGGACATGAGGACCCTGCCCCGAGGAGTGTTCAGCCCTGGAGAGGGGCTGATGGCCATGCAGGTCACCATGGAGCCAAAGTTCTCAAATGGGAGCAATTGTGTCTCCCAGGGACCATTTGTCAATGTCACAATTGCCAAGGGATACTACTGGCATCTAGTGGGTAGAAGCCGGGGCACTGCTAAAAATCCCACCATACACAGGACAGCTCCCCACCACGTGGACCTATCCAGCCCCCAAATATTAACAGGGTATCTCGGGACCACCAGCGTGCTGCCGGGGAGCCAACTTTTGCCTGGTCAGCTAACTCCGCGGTCCCGGGGCCTGGGGAATAGCAAGGAGCAACTGGAGACTGGCACATGCGATCCCCTCTCATGGTGCGATGCTGCCTGATCAGGTACCTGCGCTTACTCATCAGGCCGCCCTCCCGTGGCCCTAGAGAGTGGCTTGTGGTCTTTGGCTCTAGGATAGTGAGAGCCTGCGGGCCATGGGAGGGTCCAGACCTTTTCTTAGGCTCTTCAAGTCCCAGCACACACACAGGGAGCGGCTCTCCTCTCAGGGTGGCTGGGGCCCTACTGGACTTGGAGAGATGCAAGCCCTAAACAGGGGGCTTTCTTCATACTCAAGCATCCAGCTGCCTCCTCTGGCCTGTGTCTGAAAATGGACAGGAGGCTCCCGCCTGTGTCCCCACTCCAAGACTTTCCTGCCCGGAGCACTGAGGCCCAAATAAGAACCACCAAATAGGGCAGAGGCCAGATCAGAGGGAGTTCGAAGGGACTTACCTTACTTTCTTACACCTTACGAAGTAAGGTGTCTTACTTCGAAGACACCTTACCTTACTTTTTTGAACTTCCCTGCACCTTCCAGATAAAACCTCCATCTGCCCTTCCAATGGCGTGACTTTGCTTCAATTTGCTTTTTTCTTTTCTTTTTTTTTTTTTTTTTTTGTTTGAGACAGAGTCTCGCTCTGTCGCCCAGGCTGGAGTGCAGTGGCGCAATCTTGGCTCACTGCAACCTCCGCCTCCTGAGTTCAAGTAATTCTCCTGCCTTAGCCTCCCAAGTAGCTGGGATTACAGGCGTGTGCCACCACACCCAGCTAATTTTTGTATTTTTGGTAGAGGTGGGGTTTCACTATATTGGCCAGGCTGGTTTTGAACTCCTGACCTTGTGGTCTGCCCGCCTCAGCCTCCCAAAATGCTGGGATTACAGGTGTGAGCCACCGTGCCCGGCCAACTTGCTTTTCTAACTGCCCCCTTGTCCCTCTCAAAGCCCTGGACTCTTCGAAGTCCCTGCCCTCCTGCCATGGAGCCCACCTCCCACCCCATCAACACTGAGTCTGCCTCCCCGACCTCGTCCCCACTGACAAGCCCAAATTTCACTGTTCCCTCTCTGGTCACTCATGCCCCAGTGCTTCCGTTCAGCACTTACTGCATTTGAAATTCAAACAAAAGAAAATGGCTTTAGTAAACTTTTTTTTTAACCAAAACAAAACCTTGTACTTTTTAAAAACACGGAAAAGTATAGAGAAGAAAACAAAAGCCTTAAAATGCTTCACTCCTAGAAAGCCGCCGCTAACAGCTGGAGAACATCCCTGCCTGTGTCTCAGTGCAAATACACACCAATAAATCCATGTTTCCAACTCCACAGAAGCGGGATCTCTTTGCGGCGGCTGCTTGTTCATCCATCAGTGTGACATGGAGAACCTTCCACGTCAATACAAACACCCGTGCGCTCGCTGACCCAGTCGCGGGAACGTATTCCATGGGATCCACAGATTGTCATCGAATTCTTCAGTTCCCAGTTAATGGACATTTAGATGATTTCCAACTTTTTATTTTAATAAACAAGATAAGATTGTCCAATGTATACTTTGAACCAATGGTAATCATAAAAGTAATAACTACAGTGCATTCAGCACCATTTACACGCCTGGCATCCCTCGAAGCACTTTATACGCAGTAACTCATTTACTCCTCCCGACAAACCTGCAAGGCGGGTTCTGTTAGTGCCCATTTTACAGACAGGTAGAGTGAGGCATGGAGTTTATGTTAGAGGTCAAAAGTTAGTAAGGGGTGGCTGGGCACAGTGGCTCACGCCTGTAATCCCAGCACTTTGGGAGGCCGAGGTGAGCAGATCACGAGCTCAGGAGATTGAGACCATCCTGGCTACCACGGTGAAACCCTGTCTCTACTAAAAATACAAAAAATTAGCTAGGCATGGTGGCAGAAGCCTGTAGTCCCAGATACTCAGGAGGCTGAGGCAGGAAAATGGCATGAACCCGGGAGGCGGAGCTTTCAGTGAGCTGAGATCACACCACTGCACTGAGGCCTGGGCAACAGAGCGAGACTCTGTCTCAAAAAAAAAAAAAAGTTAGTAAGGTCCAGAGCCTTCATAACCAACTTGCCAGTGCTGGGGGAAATATTTCTAATCTTTTCAATAATCTAATGGGGGGGTGCAGAAAATCTCAATGTTGCTTTTATTTTCATTTTTGTTACTCATCAGGTTGATTTCTA
>NW_016807466.1:3077986-3156779 GCF_001698545.2 Rhinopithecus bieti | reverse complement strand
CCGCCTGTTTTTTTTTCAGAGACCCTTTCCCTTTCCTCCTTTAACCCTCCCAAAACATCACAGGGGGAAAAAGTTTAATAGCATTTTTTTTTTTTTTTTTTTTTTTTTTAAGAGATGGAGTCTCCCTCTGTCACCCAGACTGGGGTGCAGTGGCACAATCATGGCTCACTGCAACCTCGACCTCCTAGGCTCAAGGGGTCCTCCTGCCTCAGCAGCCTGAGTAGCCAAGACTACAGGCACACACTGCCACACCCAACTAACTTATTTCTATTTTTATTTTAAAAAAATTTTCTGTGTAGAGATGTGGTCTCACTGTCTTGCCCAGGCTGGTCTTGAACTCCTGATCTCACGTGATCTTCCCACCTCGGCCTCCCAAATAGTTGGAATTTTAGGCATGAGTCACTGTGTCCAGCCTTAATTCTTTTATGAATTACTTAGTCACGTCTTTTTCTCATTTTTCAACTGAGGCCTTCTCAGTTTATTGATGTATTACAGTGCTTCATACACTGTGGAACTAGCCCTTTGTTTTAGAGAGGGAGGCCCTGTGGGCAGGGATTGCACCATTCTCACCCCGTTTTCCCAGCCTGGCATGGAGTTGGCTGCCAGTACCTGGGATTCCAGGAGGTGTGACACCTTCATTGTTCCAAAGGGGGCTCTGGAAGCTCTTAGCACTTGACAGGGGCCCAACCGATTTATCATTGACTCTAATGTCTGGTCTGCCCCCTTGGCCCAAATAATAACTCCTTCTGTTTGCTCAGAGCTTGTAGAGCTCATAGAATGAACGTCCTCACACACTCATGTGATTTGATGTGCACGCAGCCAGGTGAGCCAGGCGAGCCAGGCATGATGCATGAGCCCCTTGTTAGAAATGAAGAGACCGTGGCCGAGACTGACGTCCAGCGCGGGGCTTCTTGGTCCAAGGCTCACTTGCTCCATCTCTGAGTGACAAACTCAAATCAGGGGCCTCTCTGAGGCCCTTGTTTTGCTTACCTTTGCAAACCTTAGTTTGCTGGTCAGAAGAATGGGGTGGAATTTTCTGCCTGCAGAGGACAGGGACCTCTAAAGGCCTGGCTCCCCGACACGCCTGGAGACTGGCACACAGCAGGCCTTGCACTCGCCCGGTTCCGGCCCCGTCAGGCCAGGGCTGTGGGCCAGGCCAGCCTGCCTCTCAGAGAGCTCCCAGCTGGGGCTGAGCTCAGGGAGGGAGCCGAGGGAGCAGCGAGCGAGCAGCGGGCAGCACAAGGGCCCCTTTGTGCCTGTTGCTAAGGGCCCGGCTGTATTTACTCAGCCTCAGTAAACAGGAGGTGCTGGAGGCCCCGCTCTGTTATGACAACTTAAAGAGCATTTTCTTTCCTTCCTCAGGCTGCTCATGCTCCAGGTAGCTCCAGGTGAGTCCCCATAGTGGAGGGGCTTCTCCAGGGCTGAGCTGGAGCCAAGTGGTAGGGCTGGGGAGCATCAGAAGGGTCACTTGGCTCAGCCCTCGAGGCTCTGATAGGGACACTGACACTGGAGGGGGTCCCGGGCGCAAGGTCACAGAGGAGGGTCAGGCCAGCACAGGCCTGACAGCTGCGGTCTGTCTGCACAGAGCTGATTTGGGAAGCGTCCACCTGTCCCTCACCCGCTGGTTGTCAGCGTTTGGCTAAGTCCCCAGCCATTCCCTGGGGAAATTAGAGGGAGGCTGCCCAGCTCACCTCCACCCAGAAGTTTCTGGAACCAGGCCCTTGGAGGCAAACAACCTGAGCCATGGTCATTTTTTAAGGGTCTTAATGTCTTACCAACACATGGAGATCACTTTATAAGAATCACAATATTGTTTGTAATGCTTACGATGAACCAATTACCACTTTCAGCCCCGTTGGGGCAATAGCCTAGTGGTAGACACCAAGTAGATAACAGGATTTATTTCCAACACATCCAGGTTTAGGGGCCATAGGAGGTGCGTCCAGTGATGGGACCCTCCCTGGTGGATGTAAAGCAAACTTCCTCTGGCCCTGCAGACAACGTGGTTGTGCCTGAGGCTGTAACCTCCTTTGGAGAGAATGTCAAAGGCTTATGTTTGAGACCCTCAGTGAGCAAGAAGCCTCCTGTGGCAGGCCCAACCCAAGGCAGCTGGCAGCCGGGGCTCCTGTGTGACCTTCAGCCAGCGCCCACCCCCCTGACTCCCTTCCTCCTAGGGAGGGGTGAGCTGTGCTGGGGCTCTGTCTCTCCCCACACTGAGGGCTCGGGAGGGCTGGGGTGGAGGCTTTTCTGGACTGGAAACTGATCTCCAGGAATCCCCATGACCCCTGGGCAGGTGCCTGGGGGCTTCCGCCAGGCAGGGAGCTTTTCCTGCTGGAGTCCCGCCCTCTCCTCCTGCCGCACACAAAGTTCTGTGTACTTTGGTGTGGCCTGGACTCCAGGCAGGGAATCCTTTGGGGAACTGAGCTGCTGTGTGGATTTCCTCCACGGTGGGGGCAGCCCATCCTGGGGAGGCCTCCTTGCCCCAGGGCCACCTTGTCCTGGCAAATAACCCACAGCCCAGGGTTCGGCCTGGGGTGGCTGCGATCCTGGCCCGGTGTTCTGTAAACCAGCCAGCTCTGGCTCCCAGCCCGGCAGGGGAAGGTCAGGGGCATGCAAGAGCACACAGTTCCCCTCACCTGGGTTGGTGCCACTGGGCTTGCCCCCAGGGGAAGCTCACCCTGCAACCTGGGGCTCCCACCAGACCCTGCACTTACCCCTCAGCACGTTTTTCTGGCAGAATCAAATCGTGTGGGTGGGAGCTTCTGAGTGAGCCTCAGACAGATGATGAACAGCAAGGAGGGGGCAGGGCCCTGTGGGGCTGAACCCTCCCCCAGGCCCAGCCCTGGGCCCCCAGAGCTGGCCTTATTGTCCCCATTTACAGATGAAGAATCCGGAACTTGCAAGGCCCCAGGGAGCATGGGGGAAATGTAGGAGGCAGTGCTGTGTCTGCAGAAGGGCCTGGAACAACCGCATGCCCCGTGCCCCGCAGCTGCCTCTCAGAAGGAAGCCGAGAGCCCCACGTGACCATCCATCGGTCTCGTGACATCAGGCACGTTACTCAACCTCTCTGGGCCTCAGGGTTCATAAATAGTACCCTACCTTATGGGGTTTCGGCAATTAGTGAATTCATACTTTTTAAGCACTTAGTGTAGTGCCAGAAATAATCATTACATACATTTCTCAAATAAAGCAAATATACTCCAATGGGATGATGACAATGAGAATGGCAACTATTATAGGATGAAACTGTCTTGGGGAAAGCAAAACAGCTCAAGCCTGCAGACCTCAGAGAGTTCTTCCGCTGAGGTGCCTCTAGGGTACCTGGATCCTGGGAAAGGGGTCACTGCCTCAGGTGGTCTGGGCTGGACTGGTCCCTGGGCCACTGTCTGGGAGTTCTCTGAAGGCCAGGTGGCTCAGAGCCTTCCTCCTTGGCCTTCCCTGACCCCTGCCTGGCCTGGCAACTCACCCCAACGTGCTGTTAAGACCTTTTTCTCCTGGGCACTCAGCCCTGCTGCGGGTGTGACGTCACAAATCGATCAGCCTCTGCTAATCTGACCCAGGTGAGATTCTCTGTGTATGGCTCTGTGCTGGGCACAGGTGCTCGCAGGGGACACAGTGGAAGGTCCAGCCATCAAGGTGCCCAAAGGTGAAGGGCACACTGACCCGAACACACATCACCCTGCCTGGATTTCTCCTTCCTTCCTTCCTTCTTTCTTCTTTTATTTCCTTCCTTCCTTCCTTCCTTCCTTCCTTCCTTTTTCTTTCTTTCCTTCCTTCCTTCCTTCTTTCCTTCCTTTCTTTCTGTTTCTCTCCCTTTCCTTCCTTCCTTCCTTCCTTCCTCTCTCTCTCTCTTTCTCTCTCTCTGTCTTTCTTTCTCTTTCTTTCTCTCTCTCTCTCTCTCTCTCTCTCTCTCTCTCTCTCTCTCTTTCTTTCGACAGAGTCTTGCTCTGTCACCCAGGCTGGAGTGCAGTGGTGCAATCTTGGCCTACTGCAACCTCTGCCTCCCAGGTTCAAGCGATTTTCTGCCTCAGCCTCCCAAGTAGCTGGGATTACAGGTGTTCGCCCCTACGCCCAGCTAATTTTTGTATTTTTAATAGAGTGGGGTTTCACCATGTTGACTAGGCTGGTCTTGAACTCCTGACCTCAGGTGATCTGCCCGCCTTGGCCTCCAAAGTGCTAGTCAGGCACAATGGCTCACACCTGTATCCCTGTGGGACTTTGGTGTGGGAGGGCAAGCGATAGGAATTATGGACCCAGGAACAGGAGAGACCAAATCAAAGTGGCCTCAGAGAGGCAGCATGGCTCAGCTCAGAGCAGGCAGGAGGGTACAGTGTCCCAGGGCTTATACTACTGTCCCTGTGTCAGAGGTGACAAAGCTGGAGCTCAAAGAGGTGAAGGGAGGTGCCCAAGGCCACAAAGTTAGTCAGGGGCAGAGCAGCACCTCCCAAGCCTCTGGGGTTCATGTTGCTTCCAGGGGCCAAACCTTGATTCATTTTGAGCCTGGTTCAAATACTGGATTTTGATGCCCCTTCTTTTCCTGGGCCCTCCTTTCTGTTTTGTTTGGGGAGAAGGGGACAGGAATGAAGGGGGAGTCAGTGGGAGTCTGCCCAGGCAGAGGGGAAGAGCTCACGCTGATTTGCACGCCTAAGAAGGCAGGCACAGGGGAAGCTGGCTCTGCGGCCCTGGCTCCTGGGTTTCTTCCAGCAGAACAGTGATGGGGGTGGGGATGAGGTGTGCGCTGGTTCACATGAGTGACACATTGGGAGCAGAGCAGCATCATCTAATGAGAGCAACTGGGCCGTGCGCCACCAAAGGTGAGGCGGGGTGGAGGGGGCAGTCAGAGCTGGGTGAGCCGCCGGAGATGGGAACACGGGGCCACTCGTGCCTTGCCTGGCTGTCTGGCTGCATCACATGCAATAATGACAGTCACTGTTCATTGTGTGCTACTGTGCCAAGCACCAGGCAAAATACCTTCTACATGTTACTTCCTCTATCCTCACAACAGCCCCAGGAGGGGTGCTGTTATCCCCCTTTCAGAGTAGGAAACTGAGGCTCAGGGAGGTGAAGAGATGTGGCCTTGGTCACAAAGCTGGTGGGCAAACCTGGGTTGGCCCTGGAGCCTGGGCTTTGAGCCCCAGCCCCGCCCTGCCTCTCTGCACCTCTGTCATGGTTCCTAAAGGATGTGAGTGCTGGCCGGGCTCAGTGGCTCACTCCTGTAATCCCAGCATTTTGGGAGGCTGAGGTGGGTGGCTCAGCTGATGTCAGGAGTTCAAGGCCAACCTGGACAACATGGAAACCCCGTCTCCAATACAAAAATTAGCCGGGCGAGGTGGTAGGCACCTATAGTCCCAGCTACTCGGGAGACTGAGGCAGGAGAATAGCTTGAACCCAGGAGGCAGAGGTTGCAGTGAGCAGTGATCGCGCCACCGTATTCCAGCTGTGTGACAGAGCGAGACTCCATCGCAAAAAAAAAAAAAAAAATGTGAGTACAGGAGCTTGCCTCAACCTGTGGCCAGAGGGCGTTGGAAGGAAACAGAAGCCTCCGGGTGGTCATGAAAGATAACACCGATCGGCCCAGACTTTCAGGAAAATACCAGTGCCGGGCTCTGGGGGCACCATCATGCTGGGACCAGCTGCACCACATCATGAATGGGCGTGGGGATGGGATCCAGGGGAGAGCTGAGTGGAGTGGCTGCTGTCAGTCATCTTGGAAAGCAGGTCCACGAAAGAGGAGTGTCTGGGATCCAGGAGGGAGAAAGGACTTTCTGCCCCCTCTGGGCTCGTGTGTCCCTTCAGCGGCCTGAAGTGGTCCTGGTGGTGGGTGAGTTTCCCCAGGTCGCATGGTGGTAGCTGGGAGTTAAAGACAAAACTGTGCCTCAGTTTCCCCCTCTTGGCGGTGGAGGTGGCAGCAGGAGCCCAGAGTGGGCAACAGTTTCTAGGACAGCCAGTATTGAGGACTGGTGTATTCAGTGACACTGGTTAAGGCAGGGTAAGGAGGACTTTGCTCAGGACCATCGTGATAGGTACAGGGGGCCACTGCACCAGGGTCTTGCTGAGGGAGAGAAGAATTGGCTCAACTTCAAAGACCAGGCGGACAGGTGGGGATTTACAGCAGGGGAGGCAGAGCAGGTGTCAGTGGATGGAAAATTACTGAGAGGAAACGTCTGGCAAAACCACCCCAACAGGATTCTTGCTGCAGGCAGGGTGATTGGACAGTGCCCGGGGGATGGTGGAGGACGAGGAACCCGTTCAGGTATCAACGGTGATCAGTGATCTAGGATGGGGGTTCTGCCTAAACTGACTTCGCAGGTTCTTTTGCTAAAACTGGATTTTACAAGGAAGTGCACAGACGGGTGTAGCAGAAGATTCAGAAGACTGCCTAAAGTTTTGCTAAGCAAGGAATCTTCATCAGGATCATGACTGAGGGGGCCTTCGCCTCCGTGCAGGGGGAAGCTGCTCTGGCCACCCTAAGGAGGGAAGCAGCCTAAGAAGAGAGGTGTCCCCATGCACCCCAAAGCCTGGGAACATCTGCAGTGGTCCACTCCCAGGAGAAGGAGTCTCAGCAGATGCTAGAGGAGAGAGCAGAGTATCCGCTGCCACCAGGAGAAGCGTCCAGAGAGCACCAGAGGAAGGCAGGGCCTGGGAAATGCACAGAAGCAGGGGTGCATACTCTGAGGGGGAAGATATGAAAAGTGAGGTCTCAGAACAGTGAGGTAGGAACACTGGAGGCACCAATGACACACCAGTATTTTTTGTTCATTGTTCTTTAGGTAACACATCGCCCCCAACAAGATTTTGTTACTATGTCCCACAGTCCTGGGGGTTGACTGGTTCTCCCTGGGAGCCTCTCCTGCCATCATGGTGGCTGGGGCCAGAGTTGCTCTGAAGATGTCTTCATGCCCATATCTGGCGGTTGAGCCTTGGCTGGGGCAGTTGGCTGGAGCATACACATGTAGCCTCTGTGTAACTTGGGCTTCCTCACACCATGGTGCCAGCCTTCCTTCATTCTAAGGAACTGGGCAGAAGTGGTGTTGCCTTTCATGATCCAGTCTCGGAAGTCACATAACTTTACCTCTGACATAGTCATAGGCCTGCCAAAACTCAAGGGAAGGGAACAAAGACCCCACTTCTCAAAGGGACGAGTATTGGCACCATGCTGTAAGAAGTACAGTGGCACGGGAGGTATCATGGCCAGCTCTGGAAAAGAAAATCGCCATATTAGTAAATATTTATTGCAAACCTACTATGAGCCAGGCACTAAACCCTGGGAATCCAGACGTGACCCACAGACACGAGTCCCTGCCTCATGGAGCTGACATGCTAGGAGGGGAAGCCAGACCATGGAGCAAACAAATAAATGAAATGGCACGTTAAGTGGAGGTGAGCACTAAGGAGGACAAGCAGTCAAGGACCAGGGCAGGCAGGGAGAGGGCTGAGTGACATGAGGGTCCTCTCCCCACATGCCCTGGTCCCCTTCGCGGGGATGTCTGGGGATGAGACTCCAGGAGAGGGATCAGCCTGAGCAGAGGCACTGAGGTGGGTGGGTGTTGGGGGCTCAGGCCACAGCTCAGAAGCAACAGGGCTGGAGTTGAGAGAGGGAGGAGAGTACGAGGCGAGGGTGGCCAGGCAGTGGGGCTACCATGGGCAGGTGGTCAGCCTTGGTGGGGACTTTGGCTTCTGCCTTGAGCAAAGCAGGGACTGTGGAGAGTTTTGAGCAGAAACAGAGAACATCTCACTCTAAGAGCAGGACTGGATGTGTAAGAACAGTTCTCCCCCACCACCATGGCACACGTTAACTTCTGTAACATGTAACAAACCTGCACATCCTGCACGTGTACCCCGGAACTCAAAATAAAAAATTAAAAAAAAAAAAAAACCAACAATTCTCCCTGACCCCCAGCCTCTGCTTACATGCCTCTAAGAATATGGGACTCCCCCTTCATTGCTAATGGGGTCTTTCTTCTCGTGAATGAACATGAGCCTCTTTGCTACATCCCCCGCATTATGGTTGGGTTCTGGGACCACTGAATGGCTCCATCCCCATCCTTGGTGTTTTAGGGGTGGATGCCTAACTCTCTGAGTCTTCACACTGAACCAGCCCCACCCAGTTCTTTCCCCAGTCCATATACACGCCGCTACCTCCTGAACGCTCACCTTTGTGGTCATTTATATGTGTCCTTTTTCTAAACCAGGGAGTGGCAAACTACAGCCCAAACACCAAATTCGGCCCACCACTTCTTTGTGCAAATAAAGTTTTATTGGAACACAGCCACACCCATTCATTTACTGTTGTGCTCGGCCGCTTTTGTGCTATACTGGCAGAGTAGTTGAGTTGCTACGGCAGAGACTGAATGACCCACAAAGTTTAAAATATTTACCCTCTGGCCCTTTACAGAGGAAGTTTCTGACTCTCTCCTAAATGTGTGTGCTTTAAGTTTCACCCCAATCACTCAGCTGCTGCTGAAAGCAGATTGGAACGGGCAAGGAGGCCTGTTAGAAGGACAAGCTCTTAAAGATGAGCAGTAATAATCCCAAAGTATAATACTTTCACACATTTGCTATAAATTTGTACAATTCAAAGATCAATTTAGGCTGGGCACAGTGGCTCACGCCTGTAAATCCCAGTGTTTTGGGAGACCTAGGCATGAGGATCACTTGAGCCCAGGAGCTTGAGACCAGCCTGGGCAATGTAGGCAGATCCTCTGTCTAAAAAAAATTTTTTTTCTTTTTTGAGATTTAGTCTCACTCTGTCACCCAGGCTGGAGTACAGTGGTGCAATCTCAGCTCACTGCAACCTCTGCCTCCTGGGTTCAAGTGATTATCCTGCCTCAGCCTCCCGAGTAGCTGGGATTATAGGCACGCACTACCATGCCTGGCTAATTTTGGTGTTTTTAGTAGAGACAGGATTTCACCATGTTGGTCAGGCTGGTCTCGAACTCCTGACCTCATGATCCACCTGCCTCGGCCTTCCAAAGTGCTGGGATTACAGGCGTGAGTTACTGTACCTGGCCCAAAACAATTTTTTTTTAAATTAGCCAAGCGTGGTGGAGTGCACCTGTGGTCCCAGCTACTCAGGGGGCTGAGGCAAGAAATCACTTGAACCCAGGAGTTGGAGTTTGTGGTGAGCTATGATCACACCATTGAACTTTAGCCTGGAACAAGACCCCGTGTCAATAAATAAATAAATAATAAAAGGATGAATTTATACAAACACATGTTTTAAAATTAGACTTTATGCCTAGTTCTCTGTAAAGATTTCTATGACGCATCTCTGGTTGTGTAAATACATATTGCTGTGTGTTTTCGTGAATGACCACCCCAACATGGAAGGCCTGGAATCTTACCTTCAATCCCTCCATTCCACCTTCCCCTTGACCCCCACCTCAAGGGCTGCTGGAAGCCTCACTGAGAGGGTGAAGGTGGAAGTTCCAGGGGAAGTAACTGCCAGGTGTCCCAGCGTGGGGACTGTGTGTGGAAGGAGACTGGAGAAGGGAGTGGCTGGGATCCCAGGCATGGCTCTCCTGCGTCATTGCCGCCCACCTGGGAGCAGAGATGCAGGGCGGTGTGTGGATACCACAGGTGTGCAAGCATCTTCTGGAAACTTCATTAATGAAGTTGGTGGGTGAGGAGCTAAGAAAGAGAGCAGGGGGCCGGGAATGGTTGACTCATGCCTGTAATCTCAGCGCTTTGGGAGACCAAGGTGGGAGAATTGCTTGAGAAGTGCCATCCTGTCTCTATGAAAAATGTAAAAATTAGCCAAGCATGGTGCTGCACGTCTGTAGACCCAACTACTTGGGAGGCTGAGATAGGAGGATTGCTTAAGCCCAGTAATTTGAGACTGCACTGAGCCATGATGGTGCCACTGCACTCCAGCCTGGGTAACAGAACAAGACCCTGTCTCTAAAATAAATAAATAGGCCAGGCATAGTGGCTCACACCTGAAATCCCAGCACTTTGGGAGGCTGAGGTGAGCAGATCACCTGAGGTCAGGAGTTCGAGACTACCTTGGCCAATGTGGTGAAACCCCATCTCTACTAAAAACATAAAAATCAGCCGGGCATGGTGGTGCATGCCTGGAGTTCCAGCTACTTAGGAGGCTGTGGCATGAGAATGGCTTGAACCTGGGAGGCAGAGGTTGCAGTGAGCCGAGATCGCACCACTGCACTCCATCCTGGGTGGCAGAGCAAGACTGTGTTTCAAAAAATAATAATAAAATAAAATAAATAAATATATGATAGACAGATACTGATAAACAGATAAAAAAGAAAGAGAGCAGAAAGTGCTATCAGGAGAGGAGAGGGCTGGGGACGCCATTGAGGCTCAGCTATTGGACCTTCACCATGGGGCAGGAGTTGAGGGCACCAGGGACCAAGGGTTCACAGACTCCTCCACACCCAGGCCCTGTTCTGGGTTCAATGAAGGTACCCTAACCTGCCTGCTCACCTCCCCCAAGGGTTCCCTGGGCACCCAGACCAATGCTGCTCAACATTTTCTGTGTCATGGCTCTGGCAGGGTGCCTGGGTGCTGGCACTAGGCCAGATCCTCTTCTTCCTGCTCCAGAATGTGCCCAGGGTCACATGTGGTATGGAAAGGCAGCTGTCCCTGCCCAGGCCTCCCCCAGCAACAACCCTTGGTTGAGGTCATTTCCCTTTCTCATTTGTTCCATGAAAAATCTCTCTCTAGGTTAGCGGACAGGCAGGCCTTGCTCTGAATGAGCCTCCAGGGAGAGGTGGGAAGTGGAAAGTAGAATGCAGAGCTCTGGGTGGAGTTAGCTGAGCTGAGCTCATTAGATATCGCAGGACCTAGACACAACCTCGACAGGCTGAGCCCATGTCCTCTGAAATCACCTTGAATCTATTAGACTAACTGGCCTCTAGCATTCTAGTTTTCCTTAATAACCACAAATAGATTATTTGTTTATTGACTAGGGTCAAAATATACAAGATAAATGTAGCAGATCAGGCAATGGGGGCTAGTTTCAGGGGCCACCTGGAAGTTCCAGACTGCCTTGTGAGGGAGCTGACCAGCTGAAGGGGTATAAGAACTGTCATGTCTAGCCGTGAATCCAGGCATCCAGCCATTCATTCACCCATCCTTCCATTCTTCCTTCCCTATCCTCTTACATTGCTCCTTTCAGCCTTTCATTCTTCCATCAGTCCATCCAAACATCCATCCATCATTTCATCCTTTATTTCCTTTCATCCTTCCATTAATTTATCTCACTATTAATAGAATCCAACTCTCCAACTAATAGAATCCAACTATTCTTTTATCTATTCACCCTTTTCCCTTCCTTCCTTTCTTTCATTTTTCCATCCTTCCTTCCCTCCATTCTAATGTCAATCTTTCCCTCCATTCATCCATCCATCCTTTATCCTTCTATCCTTCCACTCAATATCTATCCTTCTTTCCTCCCATTCAACTGTCCTTTCATTCATACTCTTTCCATATATATCCATCCAACCATCCATCCATCTTTCCTTTTCCTCACTTCCATCCATCCATCATTCAATCTAGCCAATCATTCTTCCTTTCCTCCTTCCATTGGTCCACCCATCCTTTCTACCCATCAATACGTTCATTGATTACATATTTATGAGTACCGACTTGAACTGGATACTACTTATGTTTAAGTATTTACATTTATATGCATGTCCAAATTTTTCAATATGAATAAACCATAAGCCTATTCTAGAAACTTCTCATAGGGAAGAAAGATTTCAAATACTTAAGGTACAACTTGAGAAATGCAATATAACAGATGTGTTCCCAAGAAGTAATGCAAGTTAGAGTGGAGTCGCCAGCCCTCAGGGGGTCATAATGGGTTCCCTGGGTGCCCTTGGGGGAAGTGGGAAGTGAACATTTATCATGCAGATAAGGAAGGCATTCCAGGCTGAAGGAAGGGAATGGGCAAAGTCACAGAGGCATGGGAGAGCAGGGAGGTGATAAAGAGCGTTGTGTGCTAACAGGACAGAGCCTGGAGATGAGCGGGCTGGAGAGGAGAGCAGGAGCCCAGTCTCCATGGGCCACATGAGGAATTTGGACTTTGTCCTGAGGACAAGGGGAGCCCTAGAAGAAAGCACCCCTGGCTGGGAGGGGAGGAAGGAATGTTCAGGGCTGAGGAATGTGACTGCAGGTAGGGGGAAGGTCACCCTGGGAGGTAGGAGAGGAGATGACTTGCTCTGGTGAAGGTGCTGGAGCTCAGAGGGAGAGTGAGCGGAGTGGAGAGTGGCGTGGGCCACACGGGGAGCAAGTGATGGGCAGGAAGAGGGCGATGGTACTGAAGGGCGTCCTGCAGGTAGCCAGGGGTGGTGATGCTGGAGCTGGGAACATGAAAGAGAAGCAGGGTCGGAGGGCAGGGCTGTCCAGCCACACAAATAGACTAATAGAATCCAACTATCATTTTATTTATTCACCTTTTCTTCCTTCCTTTCTTTCATTTTTCCATCCTTTCTTCCTTCCAGTCTAATGCCCATTGTTTCCATCCATCCATCCATCCATCCATCCATCCATCCATCCATCCTTTATCCTTCTATCCTTCCACTCAGTATCTGTCCTTCTCTCAGCTGCCTGGGAAGACAGTGGTGACCCACCCTGGATGCATGCAGGCAGTGACACAAATGGGGTGGAGAATGTTCCAGCTCTGACGGGCCTTGGGTTCAGGTGGCCTTCTAAGGGCTAGTCCCATTTGAGCCACTCTGGGCTGTGAAATTCAGAATCCTGTTTCCAAATCCCTCCTCAGTGTCTCCCTGGGATGTCCAGTGGGTACTTCGGACAGAATACATCCAAATCCAACTCCCATTCTGTCCCCCAAACTGCCCCTTCTGGAGTCTCCCCATCTCTGGGAATGGCAACTCCATGCTTCCAGTAGCTCAGGCCAAGCCTTCCAAGTCATCCTTCAGTCTCCTCTGTCTTCCATTCTGATCCATCCACACTTCCTGCTGTCCCTACCCTAGGAATCTATCCCAAGTCTGACTTGTCTCTCCATGGCCCTGGCCATCACCCTGGTCCAAGCCACTGTCACCTCTCATCTGGGTAACTGCTAGAGCCTCCTAACCAATCCCCTTTCCTCCACAATCCATTCTCACCACAAGTCAGATCATGTTCTTCCTCTGCTCTAACCCTGCCATGACGCCAAGCAGAAGCCAGTCTGTACGAGGGCTCCCCATGGCTCGGCCCCCTTGCCCCTCACCTCCTCCCAACCACGCCTCCTGTGCTGGGTCCTCCTCTGTGCCAGCCACATTCCCCTCCTCCTGACCTTTGCACTGGCTGTCCCCTCTGCCTGAAGCCCTGCTCCCCCACATCTTCATGGCCAAGCCCTTCAGCCCCTTTGAGTCTTTGCTCAGGGGTCACTTTCTCAGTGAGGCCTACTCTGACCTCTGTTTAAAAAATTGCAGCCCCCTGACCCCCAACACATTACCCAAGCCCATCCCCGCACTCCCCATCCCTTTACCCTGCTAAGCTTTTTCTGTTTTTCCCACAGCACTAACCACTTTTAATGTGCTATATAATTTAAATTACTTTGTTCATTATTATCTGTCTGCACCCACTAGGATATGAACTGTCTGGGGGCATTCACTTTACTTTTGCTGACCGATGCATCCTAATCACCTCCAGTATCCTAATCACCTCCAGCATCCTATCCACCTCTAGCATCCTAATATCAGCTCCAGCATCCTAATATCACCTCCAGCATCCTGATCCCCTTCAGCATCTTTAGTTATCTTGTGACTGATACAGTCTAGTTGCTCAATTGGTAAATACAGTGGCGAGGGAGGGGCTGCAAGTCAGGAGCCAGGGGCCTGGAGATGCCCCTTGCTACTGGTCGGGGCAGAGGTCCCCCCACACCTGGCTTGGGGGTCCAGGCAGACTCAGCCCAGTCCCTTTTTCCCTCTTCCCCACTCCCATATAGAATGGGTCATAACCTGGAGGGGCACTGGTTCTGAGATGCATCCATGGAAGGCTCAGGCGGGCTGAAAACCAACTTTGTTGGTATAATTCCAGAGGTCACTTGTTTTTCAGGGGGAGAAAGTTTTCCTTTTTTTCCCACAGCACTTATCAATTTCTGACATACCACACCATACATTTACTTACTTGTTAAGTTTCTTTCTCACTCTGTTACCCAGGCTGGAGTGCAGTGCAACCACCGCTCACTGAAACCTTGACCTCCCAAGGCTTAGGTGATCCTCCTGCCTCAGCCTCCCAAGTAGCTGGAACAACAGGCATGTGCCACCACACCTGGCTAAATTTTGTATTTTTAGTAGAGATGAGGTTTCGCCATGTTGCCCAAGCTAGTCTCAAACTCCTGGGCTCAAGCGATCTGCCTGCCTAGACCTCCCAAAGTGCTGGGATTACAGGCATGAGCAAACATGCCTGGCCTTATTATGTTAAATTTCTAAATGTATTATTTATCATTCATCAGATTACCAAAGGGCTTCTGATTTTAAACAGTAGAGAACTAGCTGGGAAGCCAAGGCAGGAGGATTGCTTGAGGCTAGGAGTTTGAGGTCAGCCTGGGCAACATAGCAAGATCCTGTCTGTACAAAAAAAGTTTTAATTAGCTGGGTGTGGTGGTGTGTGCCTGTAGTCCCAGCTACTCAGGAGGCTGACTCAGAAGGATTGCTTGAGCCCAGGAACTGGAGGCTGTGGTTATCTATGATGACATCACTGCCCTCCAGCCTGGGTGACAGAGCGAGACCCCATCTCTAAAAGAAAAAGAAGTCTGGGCCAGGCATGGTGGCTCACACCTGTAATCCCAACACTTTTGTGTTTTTTTTAAAATTATTATTATAATAACTAGAGATTTATTAAACCAACAAGTCATTCTTCTTACAAAATTACAGTTAATATGGGGTGGAGGGCAGTGATGGGGTTGGGAGGTGGGACCACTGCACCTAAGAGAGATGGCTTTGCTAAGAAAAGCCTGGGGTGCCTGAGTCCACCAAGCCTAGATAGGGGAGGGGAGGATGAGGAGGCAGAGGGTGTGCGGTAGGAGCAATGTGGGGGACAGTGGGTTGAGCAAGGGGATGGGTTGGAACCAGCAGAATAGAGAAGACCAGGAGGCAGGAGGGGAGGGCCTGGCTGCCCAGAGCTGGGAGAGTAACATGTAGGGTGTGGAGCGCAGTGGAAGGGAAAGAAGGGGAGGGGAGGGCAGGGGAGAGGGGCCACAGGGCACAGGAACAGTGGTACCTCAGAGCTGCCAACTCTACCAGGAAGGGTTATGGGTTCTGCTGGTGGTCTTGGGTCTGGGGATAAGCGCTTCTCTTCCAAGAAGAGAAGAGGGGGAACCTCTCTCTCATGGAGGGATCCAGGAGTTTGGATTGGGGGACATTTTTTCTGCTTTTCCCCCAGCCTGCCCCTTCTTTGACAGGAGCCTTCATCTGGCTGGAGTGGGGTCTGTCTGGAGGCCTCAGCTGGACTCTGGACAGGGTTGGATCAAGACTCTTCTTGTTGAGGGTTGGGAGACAAGGAAACCTACCACAGACCCCACTGCAGCAGCTCATCCCCTGGGCCTGTTCCCTGGGCTGCTGAATCCCAGCACTTTGGGAGGCTGAGGTGGGTGGATCACTTGAGTCCAGGAGTTCCAGACCAGTCTGACCAACATGGCAAAACTCCGTCTCTACAAAAAATACAAAAACTAGCCAGGCGTGGTGGTGCATGCCTGTAGTCCCAGATACTTGGGAAGTTGAGGCAGGAGGATCACTGCAGCCCAGGAGGTCGAAACTGCATACCACTGCATTCCAGCCTGGGTAACAGAGACCATAGAGAACCACTTGTCTCCATCATCCCACTGTTTTCCTTGTGCCCAGCAGGGATCCTGGGCTCCCAGGCCTAAGTGTAACTCACCAGGCTCCCCTTGGGTCTGTGACTACAGCCTTCATCTAGTTGGAGAGCTGACAGTTGATTCCCCAGACTCAACTGGCCCCCGGACTCTCCCTCCTTGGTCCCCAGCCTGGTGGTTTCCGCACCCCCAGACCCTGTCCTTCGTCTCCTCGGGCTTTAACCCGAGCAGGGCCCTTCAGGATTAGCAAGAGCAAAATGGTGCCTGGAAGAGCACTGTGGTGCTCTCCATGGTCCTGAACCCCACTAGTCCCTGTTCAGGGTGAGGGAGGTGGTTTCTTTGGGAAGTAGCTGGCGGGGGAAGGGAGAATTGTGTGGTCCCAGAGGCTCCTCTCCCTCCCGCCTCCCTTTCCATGTCATACTTTTACTTCTCCACTTCCTGGAACTCTAAACCTGCTTTTCTGGCTTACATTAAACCATCTTATCTTTGAGGTCTTAGCTGAGTTGTCAGCTTCTCGGGAAAGTCTTCTTGGACTCTGCAGAACTGAGGTAGGTCTCCTTCTTCGTGTTCAGGAGGCGTCCTATATGTCCCACATTCCAGTGTGCAGTGACCACCTGGTGGGTCCCATCGGTCAATTGTAAGCTCCCAGTCCGTTTCCCTCACTGCTGTGTCCCCAGCATGTAGATAATGACATTAAATTTTGGTTGAACAGAAAAATGAATTCATGAATGAAATGAATGTGTGGTGGATGGTCTGGGGGAAAGAACGCCCTCACAATCTGTGCCTACCCTTTGATTAAGCCCGGGCTACTCTGGCAGCCTCTGTGTTAGAAACACGGAAGAGAACAAAAGCACAGTCCTTCCCCAAAGAAGTATATGACCTGGTGGAGGAATTATAGTGGCTGATGATCTGAGCTCCATTTCACAGATTTGGAGACTGAGGCTCAGGGAGTGATGTGATTCTTCTATGATTACATAGTTCAGGAGTGACAGAGATGGAACTTGGCTCTGGACATTGTAGCCATCCCCTGGCTGTGCCATCACTTCCCATCTCTAGATCAAATTCATGCTCCTGTGTAACGAAAACATCTCTAGGGAAATGTCCCAACTCCAATATTCCATGGAAAATTAGAACCCATGAGTTTAGTCTCTATTTTGGGGGCCATAGCTTCTGGGACCACTGAGATGGCGCCAGGGAAAGCCCTTGGTGCCCAGTAAGCAGTTTTGTTGTCCAAGTTTTATCATCAGAAACAGGGTGAGGGCCCCTTCTTCCCAGTAACTGGATTATTGGCAAGAACCACAAGGACCTTTCACACTCCCAAAATGTCTGAACAGTGAGTCCTGTGGGAAGTTTGTGGTAGGCATGATATGGCCCAGCCCAGCCTCAGTCTGATCCATGGCCAGAGCTCCTGGGACAACCCACATCCCATCCCAATGTGGGCCTGTGGGACCTGCAGGAAATTCCACTGATGTCATCTTGGGAACCTTCACCTGCAGGGTTCTGAGGGATGTGGACAGTAGGCCCTGCACTAGTGACAGTGTTCAGCTTATGGAACTGTCCCACATATCCATCACATGACCATATAAGAACCTGAAGAGTCCCGTGTCTCTGGGGCAGGCAAAGCCTGGGTTCTGTGGGGCTTTGATGATCAAAAATGGGCCATTGTATTGTTACTCAATAAAGCTGTTTGCTTAAGAGACATCTGGGGGTGGTGGCTCATGCCTATAATCTCAGCACTTTGGGAGGCTGAGGCAGGTGAATTACTTGAACCCAGGAATTCAAGACCAGCCTGGGCAACATGGCAAGATCCCATCTCTACAAAAATATGAAAAATTAGCCAGTTGTGGTGGTGTGCGCCTGTGATCCCAGCTACTTGGGAGGCTGGAAGATCCCTTGAGTCTGGGAGGTCAAGGCTGCAGTGAGCCATGATCGTGCCACTGCACTCCAGCCTGGGCAACAGAGTGAGACCCTCACTCAAGAAAAGACAGAAGAAGAGAAGTTTTGAAAACATGGTATCTTAGTCCATTCAGACTACTATAGTAAAATATCATAAACTAAGTGGTTTATAAACAACAGAAACTCTGGAGGCTGGAAGGTCCAAGATCAAGGTGCTGGCGTCTGCACCAGAGATACCAGCTCTGGTGCCTGGTGAAGGCCTGTTTCCTGGCTCACAGAACTGTCTTCTTGCTGTGTCCTCACATGGTGGAAGAGGTAAGGGAGTTCTTCAGCTCCTCTTTTATGGTACTGATTCCATTCATGAGGGTCTGGCCTGATGACCCCAAAGCTCCCACCTCCTAATACCATCACAATGGGGATTAGATGACAACATACAAACTTTGGGGCAACATGAAACATTCAGACCATAGCACATGGGGTACATAAAAGAAAAATAGCACAGAAGGAGTTGGGTGGGCAAAAGGTGGGAGAGAGCTGGTTAAGGACCTACCAACCTTGAAGGGAGGCAGTTGGCCTCTGCTGGAAGCAAACTTCAGGACCAACGTTCAGCCTGCTGAGGAGGAGGAAAAAGAGGAGGGGAATCAAATAGGGGCCCCCAGGACCCTGGCAGGGAGGCTGCTAAAGGCTGGCTTGGCTGGGCGCAGTGGCTCACGCCTGTAATCCCAGCACTTTGGGAGGCTGAGGAAGGTGGATCATGAGGTC
Source organism: Rhinopithecus bieti (assembly GCF_001698545.2). Lineage (NCBI taxonomy): Eukaryota > Metazoa > Chordata > Mammalia > Primates > Cercopithecidae > Rhinopithecus > Rhinopithecus bieti. The sequence continues at coordinate 3,138,340 of NW_016807466.1, read as the reverse complement.
AGGAGATCGATACCATCCTGGCCAACATGCTGAAACCTCATCTCTACTAAAAATACAAAAATTAACTGGGCATGGTGGCGCACACCTATAGTCCCAGCTACTCAGGAGGCTGAGGCAGGAGAATCGCTTGAACCCAGGAGGCGGAGGCTGCAGTGAGCCGAGATCACGCTACTGTACTCCAGCCTGGGCGACAGAGAAAGATTGTGTCTCAAAAAAAAAATAAAAAGCCCTGGCTTGTGCCTTTCCACTTAGTCTGAGAGTTGGGACTGCGGAGAGTGGAGCAAACTCAGCACCCCAACAAATTCACTGTCTGAGTCAGCTCAGGACGCTGTAACTCATTACTGTGGACAGGGCAGCTTTGACAATAAGTATGGATTTATCGCAGCTCTAAAGTCTGCAAGATCAGAGTACCAGCATGGTAGGGCTGCCAGGGGCCCTCTCCCTGGGTGCCTGCGACCTCCACGTGGCGGAGGGATTGTCCCTCCTGTCTCTTCTCACAAGGGCACTAATTCCACTGTGAGGGCCCCTCCCTCATGCCCTAATCACCCCCAAAGGCTGTACCCCAAATAACATCACAATGGGGACTGGGGCTTCTGTATGTGAATTGTGGAGGGACACAAGCATTCAGTCCTTTGCACCCACCCATCACTGTGTCTAGGAGAGAAGAGTAAGGCAGTGTCCAGCTTCCTGGAGTCCCTTTGTCTTCTGCATCCTCCTGGCTGCAGCAGCTGGCCTGCTTTCTGGGACTGGCCTGCCATGTGGCTAGTCCCCTGTCTGCGATGTTCCCGGGTGCTCCGTGCCCACCCGACTCACAGCCGAGCCCAGGAGGGAGACCCCAGGGTGTCTGTGCAGCTTTGGACAAGCCACCAGTCCTCTGTGGCCCAGGGTCCCATCAGTAAAATGGGACAGGCTAGATATTCTCTGAGGGCCCCTGGCACCGGACATACCGAAGCTCCCATCCTAGATTCTATGGGGGCAGGGCTGGGTCTTGCAGAGAGGCCGTGCTGGCCCCAAATCCTGGCAGCAGCCGGAGCTGGCCGCCCACGCACAGGCAGGCAGGGGGAGGCAGGGTGCTGCAGTCTTGTTGCCAAGAGCACAGAGAACTTTCCACTGGGTCCAGGTTTTCATCACCATGGCAACTGCTGGGGGTGGAAGCAGAATTTCTAAGCATTCCAGACACAGATTACATGGGGGAAGAAAGAACAAGAAAGACAGACCTGAGCCAGGCCTGAGAGGTCAAGGTCAGCACCCCAGGGAGCCCCATTTCCTCTCTGGCCTCTTCATATCCTTCTACCCTCCTTCTCCTTTTAGTATTTCTCTCTGCCTCCTGTTCTCTCTACATCCCTCCTTCCTGGCTCCCTTCCCTGAGACCCTGCTTACAGGAGGTGGCTAGTCCACATGTGCTACGTGCCAGGCACAGGTTCATGTGCTTCACACGTGGGGACTCATTTAATTCCCCTGCTCTGTGTAGGAGGCACTATGATCACTCCCATTTCACTGATGAAAAAATGGAGGCTCAGGGAGGTTGGGTGACTTGCCTCACAGTAGATGGTGGACTTGGGAGTTTGATGGGATTCCAATGACTGCACCCTCAGTTACAAGGTATTTAGATGGTCTCCCTTGTTTGAGAAACTCAGGGGCCCCCAGTGAAATGCAGGTGAGGGTGGGAGGCAGAAAAGAGGCACAGGTGGCCCATACTCTGGGGACCCCATTGGGCCTCCCTACTCTCTGTTCCTTCTGTCTCACCCCATACTGACAATCCTGGTTTGGGCCAGGGCAGAGGGCGAGGCTGGCAGCCCATTCCTCCCGAAACACTGCTTTAGGGCTGATTCCCTGGCCTTGGCCCATCAAAGCACTCTCATTCAGGGTCAGGAAAGACTCCCTAGTTTAGGGATGGCGCTGGAAAGTCCAGGGGGCCTAGAGACCTAGGTACCACTCCTAGCACTCACACATTCCCCAGGGATGCCCTGCAGAGAGAGAACCTGGCCCAGGAAGGCTGGCTTATGTCACACCATAACTCTGCAAGAAAATTCCTCAGAATTTCAGGCTTCACTGTCCTCCTTGCTGCCTCTTCGGTGAAGGCGAGGGGCGGATGGGAGGCCACAGATAAGGATAGCAACTCAGTCATGCCAGTCACTTGGCATGGCCTCCATGGCTGGCCACTCACCAGCTTCTAAAGACCAAAACAAACTGGGGACTGGGAAAGTTCTGCTTCACTTCTAGGGACAGAGAACCTTCCATTCCTGGCTTTGAAGATGGCTGAGTCCTCGCCAGACTGGCTCTGCCTGTGCCTCACTCCCTCCTGGCTTCTGTATCCCGCAGCTCAAGCTCCTCCACTCACTGCCTTCAGTGTGATTTTTGTCTTCTGCTCCTTCTACAGATTGCCTCATATTTCTTCCAAATCTCTGGCTCAAATCTCCAAAACAGAGCTCCAGCATGGACCTCTTAATTATTGGTATCGTGACTGGGGAGAACTCCCCCTCCAGGCCATCCCATTGGCTGCTTGCCAGACTGCTGATTGGCTGCCCTGGGACTGGGGCTTCCCCCTGGTCCAATCAGCTATCACCAGGGAGGCCGCGTCCTCCTCCGTGGTGATACTGAATGTTACTGAACGTTGTTGCTAAGATCATAGATGCAGTTTTTCATTGTTTAAGTCAGTGGGAGTTGCGAATCCTTTGACCTGAACAGCCACCACCTCACTACTTGAAGTCCTGCCATAAGCCTCCAGCAAAGAGTCAGTTGCTTCTCTGCTTCCATATGGCAGTTGAGTTGGGGTTTCTGTTATTTGCAACCAAAGCCTCGTGGGTGACACCCATTTCATAGGTTTATGGCAAGATTGAATGAGTTGGGACCTGTTTCAGGCTTAGCCATGACCTCACAGAGCTGAGGTGAGGGGATCGAGAATGGTGCCCCAGGAAAACTGGAGGTTCCACTCCCACTCATCAGCCTCCTTCCAACGGCCAGCAAAAAGTGACCAGGGAGGCTTGTGTTTCACCTGTAGTCATTGGTGGCTGCTCCCTGGTCCCAGGATGCCTATGCTGGAAAGGACCAGAGAAATTAACTCATCCAACCACCTGCCACGATTTGGACCGGGGGGAACCCCAAGGCACAAACCAGGCTCTGAGAGGCCAGCCCTGGGCCAGGCCTCCCACCTGAAGAGCCAGGTGTCCATCACCCGTATGGTGGGGAGGGTAATCTGCAGCCAGAGGCCTCCCCAGCCCCGCAGGGCTTGCTGAAGTCTCTAATCAAGCCAGCCCCACAAATGTCTCCTTGATTCCTGGAGCCTCATCATTGAAGGGATTGCGGCTGTGCCTCCAGGGTATTATTCATGCCTCACTATGTAGGCAGAATGTCCCAGCCTAGTGTTGGGACAGGGAAGGGTGGGAAGGCAGAGGCCAGGGTGTGGAAGATCACCCGGCCCCGTTCCCCCATCCCTATCCTCGGATAATGCAGAATCACTCCTTTGTTGTTTTATGAGGTCTTCCCTGGCATGGATGAAAATAAGCCCCCTTCTCACTTTCCCTCACATGGCTCTCCATGTGAGGCCAGTGAGGGGGCATGCCTACCTCTCCCCACTGAGCCCCACCCAGTTCTTTTACCCATCCACACTGGCCTCCACCTCCAGAACCCTTGCCACCCTGGTCATTGATGTCTGCTCTTTTTTCCAAAGTAGGGAGGACAAACTACAGCCCAAGGGCCAAATCTGGCCCACCCCTTGTTTTTGTAAATAAAGTTTTATTGGAGCACAGCCACACACATTTGTTTACTGTTGTCTGTGGCTGCTTTTGAGCTACAAAAGCCAAGTGGAACAGTTACAAGGGAACCTGTATGGCCCAAAGCTTAAAACATTTACTACTTGATCTTTACAGAAAATTTCTGACTTTCATTCTAAAGTCTGGAGTTTCGTTCTAAAGTCTGGAGTTTTCAGCTCCATTGTACAGGGGACGACCTCAGGGATGACCATTTAGGATGGATACCTTCTTTCCCCTCCTTGGACCCCATGTGTGACTGCTCAGTGCAGCCTCAGATGCCGTGGGCTTCAGTAGCCATGGCCCAGTACTGGCTTCACAAGAATCCATGTGGGCAACACAGATGTCACATTTGCACAGCCTGCTGCTAAGGCCTGTTGCCCAGACAAGCTCCCCCAGCCCTTGAATTCTGCAGGACTTGCATTCATCTTTGGTTCTGTTTGCCTTTGTCACCTTCATTCCAATCTCTTACTTTATGAAGACAGCTTTGAACCATGGGTCTCTCATCCACTTGTGCATTAGCCCTCTCAGTTTTGTGTTTTGTATCCATTTCAACTTCTTTTCTGTATGTTCATTCAAGTTGTTGACTTTAAAAGAGCCCTGTGGGGCTAGGAGCAGTGGCTCACACCTGTAATCCCAGCACTTTGGGAGGCCAAAGTGGGAGGATCGCTTGAGCCTAGGAGTTTGAGACCAGTCTGGGCAACACAGCGAGACCCCATCTCTACTAAAATATTTGTAAAAATTTGCCAGGTGTATTGGCATCTGTGCCTGTCATCTCAGCTACTTGGGAGGCTGAGGTGGGAGGATCATTTGAGCCCAGGAGGTTGAGGCAGCAGTGAGCCATGACTGTGCCACTGCACTACAGCCTTGGTGACAGAATGAGACTCCATCTTAAGAAATAATAAAATAAAAGAGTCCAGGCCAGGCGTGGTGGCTCAAGCCTGTAATCCCAGCACTTTGGGAGGCCGAGACAGGCGGATCACGAGGTCAGGAGATCGAGACCATCCTGGCTAACGCAGTGAAACCCCGTCTCTACTAAAAATAGAAAAAACTAGCCGGGCAAGGTGGCGGGCGCCTGTAGTCCCAACTACTCGGGAGGCTGAGGCAGGAGAACAGCGTAAACCCGGGAGTCGGAGCTTGCAGTGAGCTGAGATCTGGCCACTGCACCCCAGCCCGGGTGACAGAGCGAGACTCCGTCTCAAAAAGAAAAAAAAAGAGTCCTGTGGCACATCGCTAGAGACTTCCTTGCTGGGCTGTTATTGATCCATCCTAATCAATACTCCTTAAGCGTCATTACTCAGCCTGCTGTGACCCATCTCCACCTGCGGCCTGCAAGCTTCCACTTTGCATCTGATCCATCAGGATGCTGTCAGACATTTTGTCTAATATTTGGCTGGGTTTTTATTCTCAAAGACTACTGTCCACCTCTTAGAAAACAGAATCACGGAACAGAAGGGACTCTTGGAAATCACCTAACTGATCCTCTTTCCTCACAGATGGGAAAATTGGGTCTCAGCAAAGCGACTGTCCAAGATGACAGCAAATGGGTGGCTTATTTTTTGAATCAGGAGCTGGGTGCTATTTTCATGACCCCATGACGACACAGACTGTGTATCGGAGGAGGCATTCCGCTGTAACAAACAGGCCCACGCAGGTAACATCTCCCTGCAGCAGAAGCACATTTCTTCCTCACACTCGCACTAATCCTAGGGTAGGTATTGAGGGTGGGAGTCAGCTGTCTTCTACATGGTCCTTCGGAGACCCAGGCTCCTTCCCTCCTGTGGCCCAGTCATCCTGTAGGGCCTCATCGTGATCTGCCTCCAGCAGACAGAAGACAGAGCCCTGGCCCAGTTGGGAAAATCATCCTTCTACTTTGCTGAAATCCCAAGTGATTCTTTTCTGGCTCTCACTGCTCCCCTCCTCCTGCCAGACCTCGGCCTTCTCTGGGCCCCTGTGTCACAAGCTCAGCCCTCTGCCCACTGGGAAGGGCCTGGTCTGGGCTCTGAGATGGTCAGGTGGGCAAGGCTGCAGTCCAAGTCACCAAGCAGAGGGAGGCTGGGCTCACTGAGCAGCTGGTGTGTGCTCAGTAATCATCCAGTCTGCAAGGAGGAGGGGGGGCTGTCCCCATCCTGTGTCAGGAGAGAACAGGAAGCAGCAGCTGGCAAGGTCACAATTGGAGCCTGCCCACATGGAATTCACATCCCTCTCTGAATCTAAATGTGCCTGGTGCCATGGAGAAGGAAGCAGTGCCTACCTCTCAGGAGAATCCGTCAGATGAAGGGGTCTGCAAGCCAGGCTCTCTGAGAGGTGGGTGTCTTGGTGACAGCTGCTGCGGTGGCTGGGTGAGATTATGACCCCTGGCCCCTCTTTTAACATTCCATGTCCACCAGCACCCTCATCTGCTAGCAGTTTTCTTAGAATCTATGTTGGTGAAGTCTGGGCTCTTGCTCCTGACATCCAAGGCCTTCCCTTGGGCTCATCCATATCTCACCTCTCCCTACCACCTGCCCATGACATGTTCTTCCTTGAGTCAGGGTAGCATTGGTGGCATCATGCAATTCCTGGTTCTGCTATTTACTAGCAGTATGACCTTGGGCAATCTCTCTGTGACTCAGTCTTCTTATCTTTAAAATGGAGCTCATAATAATTAGTTAGCACGGATATTGTGTGGATTAAGTGACATGAAGGTATGTATATGAGCCTAGCACAGTGCACCATAAATATTCGTTTTCTCCATGCCTTTCCCCTTTCTCATCTGGACTCACAAGGCTTCTTCTTCCTCACTGCCCAGCCAGTTGTCACTTATACCTCTGCTTCCAATAGTTTTCCACTTCCTGCTGGAGGTAGAGCTTCTCTGACCAGCTCATTCCCCAAGGATCTTTGTGATAGTACTAATTGATGGAGAAGAGCTATATATTTGTAACCTGAATAAAATGCGAGGCTCCACGTGAACCAGTCTTTGCACGAATTTGCACTCCAAGACTCATAGTCTGGCAACCAAAAGTAACTTAAAATTACATTTCAATCCTTTTCTGATTATTGAAAACAATGGAATTCTTGACCCTTAGCTGACTTCTCAGAAGGTCCTTTGCCATGCCCACTGCAGCTCTAGCCAGCGCACCCCACAAACTTCCCCAGCCCCACTCCCACGGTCTGTCTCCCACCCTCTCCCCTCTAGTCCTTCCCTGTGTACCTTGCTGGAGCCGGGGTGGGGATGGGCATGGGGTGGGACATAAACACCACAGATTAGTATGTCCTGTCCTCTTTACCTTTGGAGGCATTTGGGCTTGCCGGGTTATCTCCTCTAATTTTAAACTCCTCAGAAAGGGACTTGGGATTTGGGAGATTGACTTTTTTTTTTTCTTTTTTTTGAGATGAAGTCTCACTCTGTCGCCCAGGCTGAGGTGGAGTGGCGTGATCTCAGCTCCCTGCAACCTCCACCTCCCGGGACCAAGCGATTCTCCTGCCTCAGCCTCCTGAGTAGCTGGGATTACAGGCACCCACCACCACACACAGCTAAGTTTTCTATTTTAGTGGAGACGGAGTTTCACCATGTTAGCCAGGCTGGTCTCGAACTCCTGACCTCAAATGATCCACCTGCCTCGGCCTCCCAAAGTGTTGGGATTACAGGCGTGAGCCATCACACCCGGCCAACTTTTATTTTATAAAATTTCAAACAGGCAGAAAATTTGCAAGAATAGTACAAGGAGCTCTCTTATATCTTTGACCAAAATGCACCAATTGCTTACTTTTACCCATTTTCTTCCTTTCACTCTCTCTCTACATATATATATGTACACACACACACACACACACACACAAAATTTATGTATATATAACTATATAATCATATATTTTAATATATACATATATTTTACATCGTACTTTGTAATGTTTGTATTATATGTACATATATATATGTGTATCTTTTTTCTGAAATCATTTGCAAGTAAATTGGAGATAATGTGCCTTTTATCCCTAAATACTTCTGTGGGAATTTCCTAAGAAAAGAACATACTGTTGTACAACCATAGCCCAGTTATCAAAATCAGGAAATTAAACATTCCAGCAATATAGTATTATCTATTTCACAGTCCATATTAAAATTTAATCAATTGCCCCAATACTGTGCTTGATAGCTCTTTTATTTTCCTAGTCCAAGATGCAATCCACGTTCCCTAATTGCAATTAATAGCCATATTTCTTTAGAAAACAGTATTTTATGTTTTATTTTTTTTTCTGAATCCTGACCCCTACCCAGCAGTTCTTAGAACACTATGAACTTAACAGCAAATTAGTAAACACTGATTTGAATTCAGAAAAAATGATTTAAATATAGTAACTGGAGATTCTGGGCCGGGTATGGTGGCTCGCGCCTGTAATCCCAGCACTTTGGGAGGGCAGATTACCTGAAGTCAGGAGTTCAAGACCAGCCTGACCAACATGGAGAAACCATGTCTTGACTAAAATATAAAATTAGCCTGGCATGATGGCAAACGCCTGTAATCCTAGCTACTCAGGAAGCTGAGGTGGGAGAGTTGCTTGAACCTGGGAGGTAGAGGTTGCAGTGAGCCAAGATCACACCATTTCACTCCAGCGTGGGCAACAAGAGTGAAACTCCATCTCAAAAAAAAAAAGATTCTCATACCCTATGGCAAGCTGTTGGTTATGTACCCAATAGCCATTCTGCTGGATTGCTGGGCATGGTAGTGGTTGGATGGAAGGATAGGTGGATGCATAAATGGATAGATGGATGACAGATGGGTAATAAGGAATAGCNGGTGCTATTTTCATGACCCCATGACGACACAGACTGTGTATCGGAGGAGGCATTCCGCTGTAACAAACAGGCCCACGCAGGTAACATCTCCCTGCAGCAGAAGCACATTTCTTCCTCACACTCGCACTAATCCTAGGGTAGGTATTGAGGGTGGGGGTCAGCTGTCTTCTACATGGTCCTTCGGAGACCCAGGCTCCTTCCCTCCTGTGGCCCAGTCATCCTGTAGGGCCTCATCGTGATCTGCCTCCAGCAGACAGAAGACAGAGCCCTGGCCCAGTTGGGAAAATCATCCTTCTACTTTGCTGAAATCCCAAGTGATTCTTTTCTGGCTCTCACTGCTCCCCTCCTCCTGCCAGACCTCGGCCTTCTCTGGGCCCCTGTGTCACAAGCTCAGCCCTCTGCCCACTGGGAAGGGCCTGGTCTGGGCTCTGAGATGGTCAGGTGGGCAAGGCTGCAGTCCAAGTCACCAAGCAGAGGGAGGCTGGGCTCACTGAGCAGCTGGTGTGTGCTCAGTAATCATCCAGTCTGCAAGGAGGAGGGGGGGCTGTCCCCCATCCTGTGTCAGGAGAGAACAGGAAGCAGCAGCTGGCAAGGTCACAATTGGAGCCTGCCCACATGGAATTCACATCCCTCTCTGAATCTAAATGTGCCTGGTGCCATGGAGAAGGAAGCAGTGCCTACCTCTCAGGAGAATCCGTCAGATGAAGGGGTCTGCAAGCCAGGCTCTCTGAGAGGTGGGTGTCTTGGTGACAGCTGCTGCGGTGGCTGGGTGAGATTATGACCCCTGGCCCCTCTTCTTAACATTCCATGTCCACCAGCACCCTCATCTGCTAGCAGTTTTCTTAGAATCTATGTTGGTGAAGTCTGGGCTCTTGCTCCTGGCATCCAAGGCCTTCCCTTGGGCTCATCCATATCTCACCTCTCCCTACCACCTGCCCATGACATGTTCTTCCTTGAGTCAGGGTAGCATTGGTGGCATCATGCAATTCCTGGTTCTGCTATTTACTAGCAGTATGACCTTGGGCAATCTCTCTGTGACTCAGTCTTCTTATCTTTAAAATGGAGCTCATAATAATTAGTTAGCACGGATATTGTGTGGATTAAGTGACATGAAGGTATGTATATGAGCCTAGCACAGTGCACCATAAATATTCGTTTTCTCCATGCCTTTCCCCTTTCTCATCTGGACTCACAAGGCTTCTTCTTCCTCACTGCCCAGCCAGTTGTCACTTATACCTCTGCTTCCAATAGTTTTCCACTTCCTGCTGGAGGTAGAGCTTCTCTGACCAGCTCATTCCCCAAGGATCTTTGTGATAGTACTAATTGATGGAGAAGAGCTATATATTTGTAACCTGAATAAAATGCGAGGCTCCACGTGAACCAGTCTTTGCACGAATTTGCACTCCAAGACTCATAGTCTGGCAACCAAAAGTAACTTAAAATTACATTTCAATCCTTTTCTGATTATTGAAAAACAATGGAATTCTTGACCCTTAGCTGACTTCTCAGAAGGTCCTTTGCCATGCCCACTGCAGCTCTAGCCAGCGCACCCCACAAACTTCCCCCAGCCCCACTCCCACGGTCTGTCTCCCACCCTCTCCCCTCTAGTCCTTCCCTGTGTACCTTGCTGGAGCCGGGGGTGGGGATGGGCATGGGGGTGGGACATAAACACCACAGATTAGTATGTCCTGTCCTCTTTACCTTTGGAGGCATTTGGGCTTGCCGGGTTATCTCCTCTAATTTTAAACTCCTCAGAAAGGGACTCGGGATTTGGGAGATTGACTTTTTTTTTTTTCTTTTTTTTGAGATGAAGTCTCACTCTGTCGCCCAGGCTGAGGTGGAGTGGCGTGATCTCAGCTCCCTGCAACCTCCACCTCCCGGGACCAAGCGATTCTCCTGCCTCAGCCTCCTGAGTAGCTGGGATTATAGGCACCCACCACCACACACAGCTAAGTTTTTCTATTTTTAGTGGAGACGGAGTTTCACCATGTTAGCCAGGCTGGTCTCGAACTCCTGACCTCAAATGATCCACCTGCCTCGGCCTCCCAAAGTGTTGGGATTACAGGCGTGAGCCATCACACCCGGCCAACTTTTTATTTTATAAAATTTCAAACAGGCAGAAAATTTGCAAGAATAGTACAAGGAGCTCTCTTATATCTTTGACCAAAATGCACCAATTGCTTACTTTTTACCCATTTTCTTCCTTTCACTCTCTCTCTACATATATATATGTACACACACACACACACACACACACAAAATTTATGTATATATAACTATATAATCATATATTTTAATATATACATATATTTTACATCGTACATTGTAATGTTTGTATTATATGTACATATATATATGTGTATCTTTTTTCTGAAATCATTTGCAAGTAAATTGGAGATAATGTGCCTTTTTATCCCTAAATACTTCTGTGGGAATTTCCTAAGAAAAAGAACATACTGTTGTACAACCATAGCCCAGTTATTAAAATCAGGAAATTAAACATTCCAGCAATATAGTATTATCTATTTCACAGTCCATATTAAAATTTAATCAATTGCCCCAATACTGTGCTTGATAGCTCTTTTATTTTCCTAGTCCAAGATGCAATCCACGTTCCCTAATTGCAATTAATAGCCATATTTCTTTAGAAAACAGTATTTTATGTTTTATTTTTTTTTTCTGAATCCTGACCCCTACCCAGAAGTTCTTAGAACACTATGAACTTAACAGCAAATTAGTAAACACTGATTTGAATTGAGAAAAAATGATTTAAATATAGTAACTGGAGATTCTGGGCCGGGTATGGTGGCTCGTGCCTGTAATCCCAGGACTTTGGGAGGGCAGATTACCTGAAGTCAGGAGTTCAAGACCAGCCTGACCAACATGGAGAAACCATGTCTTGACTAAAAATATAAAATTAGCCTGGCATGATGGCAAACGCCTGTAATCCTAGCTACTCAGGAAGCTGAGGTGGGAGAGTTGCTTGAACCTGGGAGGTAGAGGTTGCAGTGAGCCAAGATCACACCATTTCACTCCAGCGTGGGCAACAAGAGTGAAACTCCATCTCAAAAAAAAAAAAAAAAAAAAAAAAAGATTCTCATACCCTATGGCAAGCTGTTGGTTATGTACCCAATAGCCATTCTGCTGGATTGCTGGGCATGGTAGTGGTTGGATGGAAGGATAGGTGGATGCATAAATGGATAGATGGATGACAGATGGGTAAATAAGGAATAGCTGGAGAGAGAGAGGAAGGAATGGGCAGATGGATGGGTGGGTGGATGGATGGAAGGATGGATCATAGATGGGCAGGTAGAGGAATGGATTCTATGAATGGAGAAATGGAGGAATTTGGTGATTTGTGGACGCATGATGGATGGTTGGGGGAATGAATGGTTAAATTGGGAGAATCCGTGGCTGGAGATTGTTTATGCCCAATTTCACAATGATGGACTGAATGAAGTACTTAGATAGGAGTCAGAGGTCCTAGGTTCAGGCTCCAGCTCTGCCTCCTCCTAGCTGGAGCTTCTGGAGAGCTCCTTCCCCAGTGGGACCTCAGCAGCATTCTCTGCGAAATGAGGTTGCTGGGCTGAGAGGCCTCTTGACCCTTCTAGTTTGAAACAACTCATGTCTCAGAAACGTTCAGTGGTTTTCTGAAGATGGTGGAGCTGGTGACCACGGAACTCAGATGTGGATCTGGACAATCTGGCTCTAAAGTGCATGTTTTTAAACTATGCTGTTTTCCTGCCACTATTGAGACATCAGAAGAAAGATTCCGAGGCCAGCCAGGGGCTCTTTGTCTCCAGTGCCAAGCCTCACCTCTCCAGCCCACCAAGCCACCCCCTCAGCCAACCCCTCTGAGGCCCAGACACCAGGAAGCACCTGGGCTTGTTCCACATTTCGCTGCCTCTCCCAGAGCCCAAGGGATAACGCAAGTGGCATTTTCCACAGGCCCCTCCCTGCTCGCTTTCCTCCCAGCTCAGCCTCTCCATATCCCCCCTGTCCCCATCCCCAGCACCCTTTGTTACACCCTCACCCCACACATGGCAGCTTGCAAGACTTCCTGCCCCCTCCATGCACCACAGGAACCCAGGAAAGGTGCCACAGCTCCGCAGCTGAGACCTGGCTCCTTTCCAGCCATGTACGAGTAAGGTATCAGCACCTGCCCACACGGATAGGAATTGGGCTCCGCTCCCACGGATACCAAGAATGCAAGATTTTCAAGGTGCCTTAAGACAGGTATCAACTTGCCTCCTGGATTCTCCAACAGGAGGCCCAGCAGGTGCTGAAGATGACAGCAAACAGAGGCACCAAAAACTAAATGAGGAAAAAGAAAATATTTTAGAAAGATAGTGATATGTAATGTTGCAAAAGCACTATCAAAGTAACAATCATGAAAAAAATCAGAATTCGGTTGCATTATGCTATTTCCATTATAGTATTGTTTTACTTTTGTCTGACTTGTGGGGTGATGGTGAGCACCAGAATCTCTCTGGAACGTAGGGCCTTAGGAAGTCTTGATGTGGCCCCACCTTCCGGGAGTTTGGAGCAGCTTGATAGCTGGGACCAAGCTCTTGAGCAGCGAGAGCTGAGGCGTAGGCCCACAATCTGGCATTTCAGAGGTCTGCGGACATGAATACCACATGGAACCTCAGAGAAGCCCTCCTCCAGGGCTGCCTCCTCCAGCCTCAGCTCCCTGCAGCTTGGCCTCCCTAGGCCCACCTGAGGTAAGGAGTGCTCTCCCTGCCCGCCAGATCACAACTGTATGAACCCTCAGGGAGGTAACACACCTAAGGCCTCATACCTAATTCCAGACAGAGCCAAGACTTGAACCTAACGTGGTAGGAAATAAAGGGTGCATGAAATACAATCCACATCTTTGTTCCAGGAGCCTTTACTAAAAGCTGTCCCTGGCAGTGACCCAACGTTGTAACTAGGTCAACAGTTCGCTTTGAACTTAAGGCTGGAAGAGATGGTTAATGTATTGTTGCTATATCCTTTTGCAGAGATTTTGTACATATCAATTTTTAACCAGAACATGTGCTTAATACATCTGCACATGACATACTCATCCCTCATTGAGCCCACTAACCTCTTCTGAGCACCAGCTCTGGACCAGACACCTCACTGCACTGATGGCCAGAAAGATCTATAAACAAAGAATTCACAACCTAGTTTGTGACTGAGAAAGGGCTTGCACTAAGTGTTCTGAAAGCACCAAAGACCGAATGATGAATTTTACCTGAAGAGGTGGGAGAAAGACTCACCAGGGAGCTGGCATTTTGAGCTGGGTCAAGAGGGATGAGAAAGAGGAGAGTGGGAGGAAGAAGTCGCATTTCTTGAGCACAGTATTAATTAGGATAATGTTTTTTGCTACAACAAACAAACCCTGAAATGGACAATGGGTCAAATATGATAAATGTTTATTAGTTTTTCATGTAAAATCCAAAACTATGTTTTTTATTAGCAGATGACTCTCTTCCAAGTGGTGATTCAGGGATCCAACCTCCTTTCACATTGTGGCTCCACCATCTTCACCTTGTTTGTCTGCATCAAACTAGCAAAAGGAAAAAGAATATGGAAACTTTCTTGAGAGAGGCTCTTTGTAGGCCTTACCAGAAAGTGGTACACATCATTCTGATCACATTCCACTGGCTAGCACACAGCAGGCTTCTCCCACACCACCTGCAAAGAAAAGTGGGAAATGTTATCTAAGCCTATGGCCAGGAGGAAGAACTGGGCTTGGTGAACAGCTCTAACAAACAGCTGTTCACTGTGTTATCTCTTTAAATTGTATTACGCTTATCGGCAACCCAGTAAAGTGAGGCATTGTTAGCATTCCCATTTCAGAGATGAGAAAGCTGAGGCTTGAAAAGATTCATCAACCTGCCCAAAGCCTCAGACCTGGCAAGTGGCTGAGCTGTGATTTAACACCAGGTTTGTCTGTGTGGGTCCAAGGCTTGTTCACTTTCTTCATATCATAAGCTTCCCCAGGAAGGGGAAAGAACAGAAAGCAGACATGAAGGTGAAAGGAGGAGTCTGAAAGACCAACAGAGGGTGAGGCAAAAGGAAGCACAGAGGGGTAGATTTTGAACGTGGTGGCAGCAGCCAGAGTGGAGGGAAGAACATGCAAAGTAAATTTCATGAGAATCTTTGCAGTTCATGCTGTCACCCACACATAGGCTGTGAGTACCAGAGAAGGGTTTAAAAACAGGCCCCACTAACCTCACTTGATCACAGATAGCTCTTACATAAACCCAGAGAGAAAAATCTTAAATAAAATACTAGCAAACAAAAACCATCTGCACATTAAAAAACAACACATCATGACTGTTGAACATGATGCTGGAGATATTAACCAAAGCAATTAGACAAAAGAAAGCAAGAAGAGGCAGAAGAATTGGAGAGGAAGAGATAACACCAATCTCTATTTGCAGGTGATAAGACTATACATAGGGAGAAGGCAAAAGGATATGAAATAATGGCTATAAACAATGAGGATTTATTTTATTTTATCTGTTTGAGATGGAGTCTCACTCTGTTGCCCAGGCTGGAGTGCAATGGTGCCTTCTTAGCTCACCGCAACCTCCGCCTCCCGGGTTCAAGTGATTCTCCTGCCTCAGCCTCTTGAGTAGCTGGGATTACAGGCATGTGCCAGCATGCCCAGCTAGTTTTTGTATTTTTAGTAGAGATGGGGTTTCACCATGTTGGTCAGACTGGTCTCAAACTCCTCCTGGCCTCAAGTGATCCACCTGCTTCGGCCTCCCAAAGTGCTGGAATTACAAGTGTGAGCCACTGTGCCTGGCCTGATAATTTAATAAGTAGTAAAATATAAAATTAACATGGAGAGGCCTGGTGTGGTGGCTCACACCTGTAATCCCAGCACTTTGGGAGGCCAAGGTGAGTGGATCATGAGGTCAGGAGTTCGAGACCAGCCTGACCCACATAGTAAAACCCCGTCTCTACTAAAAATACAAAAATTAGCCGGGCATGGTGGTGCGTGCCTGTAATCCCAGATACTCAAGAGGCTGAGGCAGGAAAATCACTTGAAACCGGGAGGCAGAGGTTGCAGCGAGCTGAGATCATGCCACTGCACTCCAGCCTGGACGAGAGAATGAGACCACATCTTAAAAAAAAAAAAAAAATTAACATGGAGAAATCAACAGTCTTCACATATATAACAAATTAGCAGTTGGGAGAAAAACTAATGGAAGAGCAGACTCCATTCATAATAACAAAAATTAAAATAAAATATTTAGACATGCACTGAATAAGAAATGTACAAAATGTATAGGAGGAAAACGGAAAACATTTCTGCAAGACACAAATGTCCACTTGAACAAACTGATGTATATACCATGATCGTGGTGGAAAAAATCAACATCATAAAAATGTCAGTACTTCACAAGCTAATTTATAAACTTAATTTAGAAATTTAATCCTCCCACCCATACCATCTTTTTTTTTCATGGACCATCAGTGATTGATTATAAAATCCATATGGAATAAAACTAGTAAGGGTAGCCAGAGAAAAATCTAAAAAAGAAGAAGAATAGGGTTCTTAGTCTTATAAGATATTTAACATATTTTAAGCTTCTATACAGTTAACCCTTGAACAACATGAGTTTGAACTGCATGGGTCACCTTATACATGGATATTTTTCAATAAATACATTGGAAAATTTAGGGGTAGATTTACAACAATTTGAAAAAACTCACAGACAAACTGTGTAGCCTAGAAGTATTGAAAAAAGTTTGAGAAAAATTAGATTTGTCATGAATACATAAAATATATGTAGATCGTTCCTTTTATCATTTACTACCCTAAAAGATACACAAATCTATTACAAAAAGTTAAAATTTATCAAAACAGACACAAACACAGATCATACATGATGCCATTTGCAGTTGAGAGAAATGTAAACAAATGTAAAGATGCAGTATTAAATCACAACTGGATAAAATTAACTGCAGTACACACTGTACTACTGTAACAATTTTATAGACACCACCTCCTGTTGCTATTGCAATGAGCTCAAGTACTGCAAGCAGTTCATTTCTCCAGTAAATTGCATATTCCCATACAAAGTGATCTCTCAGTTCTTGCATCTTTGTCATTGTTTAGTGCAATATTGTACACCTTGAATACCACAATGGGTCCCATATGAAGTGCCACTAGTGATACTGGAAGTGCTTTGAAGAAGCAGCGAAAAGTCATGACATTACAAGAAAAAGCTGAATTGCTTGATATGTACCATAGATTGAGGTAAGTAGCTGCAGTTACCCACCATTTCAAGATAAATTAATCTAGTGTAAGGACCATTGAAAAAGAAAAGAAGAAAATAAAAGAAAGGAAAAAGAAAAGGAGTCCACATTTTTCATTACAGTGGCTCACGCCTATAATCCCAGCACTTTGGGAGGCTGAGGCAGGGAGATGGCTTGAGCCCAAGAGTTCAAGCCCAGTGTGGGTAACATAGGGAGACCCTGCCTCTACAAAAAATTAAAAAATTAGCCAGGTGTGGTGGTGCACACCTACAGTCCCAGCTACCTGGGAGGCTGAGGCAGGAGGATCACTTGAGTCTGGTAGGTGGAGACCACAGTGAGCCATGTCGTGCCGCTGCACTCCATCAAGGGAGACAGAGCAAGACCCCGTCTCAAAAGTTAAATATTAAAAACAAAGAGAAAATTGTGAAGCCATCACTGCAGCTACACCAGCAGGCATAAAACTGTGTATTTTTTTTGTGAAATATTTTTATCTCATGTTGAAAATACAGCTTTTACATAGGTGTGGATTGCTGGAAGAAAGGTGTACCTGTCAACTCTAATACCATTTGAGAAGAAGTGAAGTCGTTATATGACAACTTAAAGAAAAAGGAAAACAAAAGATCTAAAGATGAAGAATATAATCCCAGTAAAGGATGGTTTGATAATTTTAGAAAGATATTTGGCTTTAAAAATGTCAACATAACAGAAGCAAGCTCTGCTGATCAAGAGGCAGCAGAAGAGTTCCCAGGCACCATTAAGAAAATCACTGAGGAGAAAGGATAACTGCCTGAACAGGTTTTAAATGTAGACAAAAGTGCCCTATTCTCGGGGTGAGGGGGTCACAAAGGACATTAGTAAGGAAAAGCAGCAAGCATTGGGATTTAAGGCAGGAAGGGATAAGCTAAGTCTGTTGTTTGTGCAGATAAGTTGGGTTTATGATCAGGACTGCCCTTATATATAAAGCTGCTAGCCCCTGGGTCTTGAAGGAAAAGGATAAACACCAGCTGCCAGTCTCTTGGTTGTAGAACAAGTAGGCCTGAACAACAAGAACCCTTTTTCTGGACTAGTCCCATTGATGCTTTGTCCCTGAAGTTAGGAAGTACCTTGCCAGTAAGAGACTGCCTTTTAACATTCATTTGATATTGGACAATGTCCTGGCCATCCAGGACCCCATCAGTTCAACACTGAAGTCAAAGTGTTCTACTTGCCCCCAAGCACAACATCTCTAGCTCAGCCTCTAAATCAGGGAGTCATAAGGGCCTTCAAGGTTCATCACATGCAGTGCTCTATGGAAATGATTGTCAACACTGCTGAAAAAAATGCTGATAGAGAGAACATTATGAAAGTCTAGAAAGAGGCCAGGCGCAATGGCTCACGCCTGTAATCTCAGCACTTTGGGAGGCTGACGTAGGCAGATCACGAGGTCAAGAGATCGAGATCATCCTGGCCAACATGGTGAAACCCCATCTCTACTAAGAATACAAAAATTAGTTGGGCATGGTTGTGCACGCCTGTCGTTCCAGTTACTTGGGAGGCTGAGGAAGGAGAATCGATTGAACCCAGGAGGCAGAGGTTGTAGTGAGCCAAAATCATGCCACTGCACTCTAGCTTGGCATAGAGTGAGACTTTGTCTCAAAAAAGAAAAAAAAGTCTAGAAAGATTACACCATTGAAGATGCCATTGTTATTATAGAAAAAGCTGTGAAAGCCATCATGCTTAAAACAATAAATTCCTGCTGGAGAAAACTGTGTCTGGATGTTGTGCATGACTTCATGGCTTCATAGAATTTATAACAGGTTCAATCAAGAAAATCATGAATGGGTCGGGTGCGGTGGCTCACACCTGTAATCCCAGGACTTCGGAAGGCTGAGGCAGGCAGATCACTTGAGGTCAGGTGTTAGAAACCAGCCTGACCAACATGGCAAAACCCCACCTCTACTCAAAACACAAAGAAAATTAGCCGGGCGTGGTGATGCACACTTGTAATCCCAGTTACCCAGGAGACTAAGGCAGGAGAATCGCTTGAACCCGGGAGGTGGAGGTTGACATGAGCCAAGATCACACCAGTGCACTCCAGCCTGGGTGACAGAGCGAGACTCTGTCTAAAAAAAAAGAAAAAGGAAAAAAAAAACTCATGATTGATATTGTGAATATGGCAAGAAAGGTGGCGGGGTGGGGGTTGAAGGGTTTCAAGATATGGATCTTGGAAAAATTCAGGAGCTCGCCTTTGAAGTCGTCTGCTTGACCCTTTTCCAAGTGTACTTTCCTTCCTTTCATTTCCGCTCTAAAGCTTTTTAATAAACTTTCACTCCTGCTCTAAAACTTGCCGCAGTCTCTCCTTCTGCCTTATGCCCCTCAGTTGAATTCTTTCCTCTGAGGAGGCAAGAACTGAGGTTGCTGCAGACTCCTATGGATAGGGATTCGCCACCCGTAACATATAGTGCCATGTGACTTGGACTGGGCTACATTCCCTAGTGGTAAGATATCTGTATGCCTTGCCTTCTTTGGCTGGAGGTGCTCAACCCCTGTGCGTAGTTTTCTTCTGCCCTTTAACCCTCCTGCTTACTAAACAACCCCTCGGAACGATTCCACTTGGCCATAAGTGGCACCGCTCCCCCCAGCTGATTTCTCACCTCACCCTAACAGGTGTCTCATGGGGGTGAGAAGGACCTTAGGGTATGCACCAAATAAAACTGAGGCTCCCAAGAATGATAGGGCTAACGCCTAAAACAGGGTAATATATGGGGTTTCCTCTGCTTTTTCAGCTAAAATCAGATCTTTCCCAAAAACCTGAAAGCAACAACAAAATAAAGCTAACAGAGGAATGAACAGAAGACGACTTGATGGAGAGGAGTGCTTCTGAATCAGTGCCAGACAATGAGGAAAAAGACATAGAAAGCCAGTGCCACAAAACAATGGACATTAGACATTCTGACCGAAGAGTTCTGATTATTCAACACTGCTTTTTACTTCTTTTACAACGTGGACCTGTCTATGATATGAGCTCTGAGACTAAAGCAAACAGTGGAAGAAGACTTGGTACCATATAGAGACATTTTTAGAGAAATGTAAAAGCAAAAAGTCAGACAAAAATTACCATATATTTACATAAATTTACACCAAGTGTCCTTGCTTCTCCTGCCCCTTTTCCTCCTCCTCTACCTCTTCTACCTCTGCCACCCTTGAGACAATAAGACCAACCCCTCCTCTTCCTCCTCCCTGTCAGCCTACTCAGCGTGAAGACCATGAGGATGAAGACTTTTACGGTGATTCACTTCCACTTAATGAATCTTAAATATATATTTTTTCTTCCTTATGATTTACCTAGTAACATTTCTTTTCTCTAGCTTACTGTATTGTAAGAATACAGTATATAACACATATAAAACCCACAATATGTATTAATTGACTATGTTATCAGTAAGGCTTCTGATCAACAGTAGGCTATTAGTGATTACGTTTTCAGGGAGTCAAAAGTTATATTCGGATTTTCAGCTCTACAGGGGTCAGCATCCCTAGTCCCCACATTGTTTGAAGTTCAACTGCAATTTTAACAGTGTCTAGGCAAAGTGTGGTGGCTCATACCTGTAATGTCAGCACTTTGGGAGGCCAAGGCGGGCAGGTCACTTGAGGGCTGCTAGTAGCCCATTTTTATGGTTATTTCTTGATTTTATACTAAACAAGGGGTGGATTATTCATGAGTTTTCTGGAAAAGGGATGGACAATTCCCAGAACTGAGGGTTCCTCTCTTTTTTAAACCATGTAGGATAACTTCTTCACATTGCCATGGCATTTGTAAACTGTCATGGCGCTGGTGAGAGTGTGGTAGTGAGGATAACCACTTGTTGCCATCTTGGTTTTGGTGGGTTTTAGCTGGCTTCTTTACTGCAAACTGTTTTAACAGGAAGGTCTTGATTACCTGTATCTTGTGCCGACCTCCTGTCTCATCTTGTGACTAAAAATGCCTCAACTTACTGGGAATGCAGCCCAGCAGGTCTCAGCCTTATTTTATCCAGCCCCTATTCAAGATGGAGTCACTCTGGTTCAAAGAACTCTAACATATTTTCCCCCTTCCTTTTATAAGAAAAGCCTTAATCCTAATGGTTGTAGACAGACAAAGATCCATCTTCTGTAACTTATTTAGGCTGAATAGGGGCAATGATATTCCTGCCTAACTATTAGGGTATCTTGTATTCAAGGTAGAGAGGAGCTTAGTCAGAAATCATCAGTGTGGTGAGGGCTATACATAACTCCAATGAAAGGTGATATCTGGATTAATAAATACATAGTTTAGGAAAACATTCATTAAGCTTATCCTGCATTCTTATACAAAAAGCACAACAGCAACATATTTCACAACAGTAAAGCAAAATTATTCCAAGTAAACTAAATTAGAAGGCTTTCTATGAACTGGACAGCTGTTGGAAACCAAGCTGATATGGGGTCACAAGCTGATTCCAATGTGCTGAGAATTAGAATATTGATCCAGATTCTTACATTACCCATCCCTCTGTTTCTTCTGAGCAGTAGCCAGAGATCACTGGTTGGTTCACAGAAATAAGCAGGGTCAGTCTAAATTGCAGGAAAACAAACTCAAAACAACTGATGAAACTAGAATCTAACAGGTGTACCATAGTTCTTCAAATACAGTTTTTTCTCTCTTCAGTCTCCCATTTTTACTAAAGACAAATCATGGTAAGACCAATTTCCTTTATTATACTTAGCCTGATTGTACAAAGTACAGCAAGAATAATTTTTTACATAGGCTTTTAAAATTGGCTTTGATGGAACCTTGTTCCATGGAAAGAATCTCTGATAAGACTTTTTTTTTTTAAAGCTGAGCCCAGCCATGGATTTGTACCATCAAATACCTATGAGTTGGATAAATTCCTCTCCTCTTGAAGTCCCAAGATAACTTGGGGCTCCTGGACCTGTCAGAAAGTAACATTTTTTACTTACCACAGGTCAGGAACCCTGTACAGGAACTGTGGAGACAAGGCATGAGGCCAGTTTTCCCAAAGGGCTTTTATTGGCTCTGCAAGTCAAGTTTGATTCCCTAAAGGAAAGCACACCATTCCAGTCAAAGCCTTGTTAAAATAACCGGTTTCTCCAATTGTGTACTGTTATGAAAGAAAACAGATTCTTATTGCACTTATGCAAACAACTATACTGCCATAAATTAAGAATGCTAACTAATAGTTTCCAAATTTTGGAGAAATCAGGTAGAGAGAAACAAATATGCTCCAAATTTTGTTCACAGAAGTATACTTTTCTCAATTGTTAAAAGCTGTAAATAGCTCAAAAGAAAAGTTTCCTTGATTCAAAAACAAAACGAAGCATCAGGAACATTTTAAGCAAAAAGTCAAAAAGATTACTTCAGTCTTCTATTAATGCAGTTCATGCAGTTAGCTCCTGTTCTGCTTGATATTCATGAACATTTTAGCTTTCCATGAATCCTGAAAGGTTTTTCCTCTATTCTAGGTCACAATCTCCAAAGTTATCAGAAACCTGCATTCGAGAGCACCTGTAAAATTCCTATAACTGATTATAAAACCACCTTTTGATGAGGACCAAAACAAGACAATTGTCAGTAGATGACAAAAAGTTTTAGGACAGCCACTATTAAAGCCACAATTGACAAAGAAATTTTTGTTACTTCTGTGGTGTACAACAATTTTACATAATAAGTATAGTTATTGATATCATACACTAAATAATATTAGAATTATAGGAGTTTTGTGTAATTTTGGAACACATACCAATACCATATTTATACAAATACAGCCCAAAGAAAGCCAAACATCATTTCATATTTGACAATGCTTCCTGTATGACTTTTATACTAAATGAGCCCAATTTCACATTTGCATCAGTGCATTATTGATGTTAACCCAATTCTTAATAAAACCTTATAGACAAATCTATCCAGTTTAATCAGTTTGACCATAAGGTAAGATTCTCATAAATCTTTTATAACGCTTTACAAAATTTTGTTGAAGAGCAGATCAGTGCTCTATGGAAAACCTGTTGTGCTTTTATTTCAATGCTCACTTTATGAAAAAACTGAATAATACTCCTTTAACTTTAGCCAATATGTTCTGACACAGAAATTCTTTTACAACATTAATTTTTCACAAATCTTCCAAAATGGGCTTAAACCTTCAGCTTTACCCTATCTAATTGACACAACCCTTTAACCCTTTAATCTAGGCAGAAAAACTACATTTCCATGCCTTCTTATAATCTTTTACCAAAACGCATTTCACTTTTCTTACACACCTTGCATGTAAAACTGTTTCTCCGGTAGTCTCAATTACATATTACAATGTTAACTCTTAGCGACTTTCATTTTTGAAAAAAGTTGGTAAATAAGGGATTTTAATTATGTACTAGATGTGGAACCTAGGACCCAGACAGTAGTGCAGACAAGGGCTGACTGTTTTCAGCATAGCTAGGGGGCATAGCTCTCCACATGTCCCCAGGCCTTATCTAGAATCTAATGCTCCAAATTAGGTAAATTGAACAATTTTCAAAAGCCAAAGAAGCATTTTATGACCTTAGAGCATTTGAAAAACTTAGTATCTGACCTGCCTAATTTAAATGAAATGTCTAAATTTTGAAGATATTTTTATTTTACCAATAATCTTTAAAACTGCCTTTATTTTCCAAAGCTTACTTAAGTTACATGAACTAAAAGGCATTACACTTTTATTTTCTGATAACATATTTTAGTTAAGCTCTTATTTTTTTTTTACCTGTTTACAATTCCAACTTTAGTAATGAGAACACTTAATTAGATTATAAAATTCTGAGTTAGAAAATGAACATGAAGTTGATTCCACAGGATTGCCACTCATTTGTGGCACTCTACAATACCCACTTGGGATGATGTTTGCAATTGTGAAACAATACGAAACCCATAAAACTATGGAGCATGTTCATGTTAACATCTAGATCGCGTTGCTTTAAAGTGTCCATTACTTGCACGGATGAGGCCCTAAGGAGCTCTTATTTTTTAAGCCAGTTAATTAAAGCTATTTAATATCACACATAAACACATATAAATACACAGACAAAAGAAGATTTAGTACTTGTAAGATTTTCATTTGTCACTTTTAAGTTGGGATTACTGGTTTCGGAATGGAGCCCTTGGAGGAACAGGGCCAGGAAAACATATCATTTCTATGGCCTAATAAGCAGGCACAACTAGAAGGCAAAACAGATCACCCAATATTAAGGGTCCCATTTTTATACCAGATCCTGAATTCCAAAAAGAGGAATCAGCCCATTCCCATGAGAGTCTTATTTCTCAGTAGGGGTTTGCTAGGTGGCCAAGAGCATGCTTCTCTGATCCAAACATGCAAAGCTGAGTATTCCCCCATAACTGCCATTAGCTAGCCCTAAAAGTATATTCCCTACCTAGTTATTACACATCGAATCTCTCTTATAATTCAAAGTAATTTCTGATACTCCAAAAAGTTAAAACTATCAGATAATGCAATGCAAAACAGAACAGAGCCTTAGATTTTGAGAAGGATTTATCTGCTTTCAATCCTGTGGTTTCATGAGGAAAACTGAGGTTTTTCCCCAAACGGGGTCTGTGGTGTCTCCTGTTTTTCCCAAGAGGTCCCAGACTGTTAGAGTGTGAATATCCACTTTTCATTAAGCTGACTTTTCACCACAGTGCATAGTGTTCTTTTAAAAGTTCTTTTAAATTTTTTATTACCCAGCATTAGCCAGGCCAAAAAGCCAGTATTTCTGTGCTCAGAGAAAGAAAAATTCAAGATGGTTTGTGGAGGGGAAGAGAATAACCAAATGATCAAGGTTACGCAGATATCAAACCAGAAAGGACTCATTCTCTAAGCCAGGATTGAACATGAGCCACCACTGTAAAATGGCAAAGCCTTACTCCTGAGTTACGGCATTGGGCAGTTTCCATTGCTCTCCCCAGAAGGAGTCTAGAACAGCCAGTTTTGAGCTTGTGAAGACTTTTAACTACTCAAGATAATTTTTGGAGCTATGAACCCCAAAATTCCTGTTCCCTGGATGGCAGAGACCAGGAGGAAGTACCACCACATGTTTACAAGGTCAAACTCCCAAGGACATTTTTCCACATGTGGTCTCTGGCAGGATGGTTGCCCTGAGTAACAGAAAAGATAGGAAAGGGAAATGAGAGAGAGAAAACCATTGTCTGCAGCAGGATGGGGAAGGCCAAGAGCTCAGGAAGGCCAGAGAAAGACCCACCCAATGCAGCAACACTGAAAAGTTCAGGCAGCTGCTTATCAGTTGCAAAAGGATCTTTTCCAGCAGTCCCATCAGCTCTCAAGTTTCCCTCTTTTGGGGAGAAAAAGCTCCCCATATCCCATGATCCTGTACATGCCTAATCCTGTCACCCATAGCTGTCAGCAAAGAGTGCAAGGCAGATAAATCCGGAGAGAATAGCGGTTAACGTTCCATAGTGCCAGATCCATTTTTAGGCAAGAGGAACTTTGAATTTGAAATGTCAGTATAACTCAGGATTTATTTTCCTCTTTCTAAACCATATATATATATATATCCTGCATTGTGTACTGAATAGCCTTAGAAGTGATAATACCGCAGTAGCAATAAACATATTTAGCATCTTGATTGTGATCTCTAAGTACCATTTCCCACTAGAAGAATCCAGGGTTCCTTAGAAGTGGCTGATTCTAGGGCTGGAGCACCTTTTGATATGATGCCTTCTGGTACACAGCACCACCTGTGACTCCATTGATCCCCAGAATACTACACCAGAATCTACTTAAGCCTTTAGATCAACCTCCAGTTTGCAGGAAAATGGAGGAGAGAGGAACATGCTGAACACCAAATCCAGACTGTGGGAACTTGCACAGTGTGAATGACCAAGTTTCTTTAACAAATAAATGGCATTTTCAGAAGGAAGGGCAAGTGATACAGATTGAAAGAGTCTTAAGGGACATGCCAGCCAAAAGCAGTGTGTAGACCTTGTTTGAATTCTAATTCAAACAAACAACTGTGAAAAGGCTTGAGACAATTGGGGGAAATTGAACATATTAGATGGTATCAAGTGATTAAATGTCAATATTGGGGTGATGATAATGTTATGGTTATATTAGTTACTAACAGATGAAGCAATATGACAGAATGTTAAAGCTAAGTAATGAGTGTGTGGGAGTTCTTTAGACTACTCTCTCTCTAATGTGTGCTTGGACATTTTCATAACAAAAGATATTTTTTAAAAAAGGGCCTAGTTAGAAGCAGAACTACAATTCTTCAAAGACCAGCCCCCTCCTCCGGGCAGGGAGTAGCCACAAGTTCAGATCCATTCAGGTAGCTGGGAATTTGGTCCCTGTGAACTCAAACCACTGCTTATGATGAATGAAAAAGGGACTTGTTCTCACTTTTGCTGTAGCCTCACGGTGGGAGGGAGAAACCTTCCCACTCGTTGACTTTGGGCTTGCCCAGGTGACACTGGCATATTAGTGGCCAGGAAGTGAGCAGAGGCTTAAAATGTGCTTGCCCAATGCAAAAAACCTGAAATCATAACAGTCTCTCAGACCACAGCACAATCAAATTAGAACTCAAGAAACTCACTCAAAAAAGCACAACTACATGGAAACTGAACAACCTGCTCCTGAATGACTCCCAGGTAAAAAATGAAATTAAGGCAGAAATCAAGAAGTTCTTTGAAATTAATGAGAACAAAGAGACAACATACCAGAATCTCTGGGATACAGGTAAAGCAATGTTAAGAGGGAAAATTATAGCACTAAATGCCCACATCAAAAAGCTAGAAAGAAGCCAGATGTGGTGGCTCACACCTGTAACCCCAGCACTTTGGGAGGCCAAGGTGGGCAGATTGCCTGAGCTCTGGAGTTTGAGACCAGCTTGGCAACGTGGCAAAACCCTGTCTCTACAAAAAATACCAAAAAAAACCAAAAAATAGCTGGGCATGGTGGCACATGCCTGTAGTTCCAGCTACTTGGGGGGCTGAGGTGGGTGGATTGCTTGAGCCTGGGAAGTTGAGGTTGCAGTGAGCCAAGATTGCACCACTGCACTCCAACCTGGGTGACAGAGAGAAACCCTGTGTCCAAAATAAAAAAAAAAAAAGCTAGAAAGATCTGAAATCAACAACCTATCATCATGACTAAAAGAATTAGAGGACCAAGAAAAAACAAACCCCAAAGCTAGCAGAAGACAAGAAATAACCCAGGTTAGAATGGAACTGAAGGAGATAGAAACACAAAAACCCCTTAAAAAATCAACCAATCCAGGAGCTGTTTTTTTGAAAAAATTAATAAAATAGATAGACTGCTAGCTAGACTAATAAAGCATAAAACAGAAAAGAACCCAATACATACAATCAGTAATGATAAGGGGGATATCACCACTGACCCCACAGAAATACAAACAACCATCAGAGAATACTGTGAACACCTCAATGCACATAAACTAGAAAATCTAGAAGAAATTGATAAATTCATGGACACATACACCCTCCCAAGACTGAACCAGGAAGAAATTGAGTCCCTTAATAGACCAATAACAAGTTCTGAAATTGAGGCAGTAATAAACAGTCTACCAACCAAAAAAAAAAAGCACAGGCCCAGATGGATTTACAGCTGAATTCTACCAGAGGTACAAAGAAAGTCTGGTACCATTTTTACTGAAACTATTCCAAACAATGGAAAAGGAGGGACTCCTCTGTAACTCATTTTATGAGGCCAGCATCATCCTGATACCAAAACACGGCAGAGATACAACAGAAAAAGAAAACTTCAGGCCAATATCCATGATGAACATCGATGCAAAAATCCTCAATAAAATACTAGCAAACTGAGTCCAGCAGCACATCAAAAAATCTTATCCACCAGGATCAAATTGGCTTCCTCCCCAGGATACAAGTTTGGTTCAACATATGCAAATAAATAAATGTAATTCATCACATAAACAGAACTAAAGACGAAACCACATGATTATCTCAATAGGCACACAAAAGGCTTTTGATAAAATTCAACATCCCTTTATGTTAAAAACTCTCAATAAACTAGATATTGAAGGAGCATGTCTCAAAATTATGAGTCATATATGACAAACCCACAGAAATATCTTATGAATGGACAAAAGCTGAAAGCATTCCCCTTGAAAACCAGCACAAGACAAGGATTCCCTCTCTTGCCACACCTATTCAACATAGTATTGGAAGTTCTGGCCAGGGCAATCAGGCAAGAGAAATAAATAAAGCATACTCAAATAGGAAGCGAGGAAGTCAAATTATCTTTGTTTGCAGATGACATGATCTTATATCTAGAAAACCCCATTGTATCAGCCAAAAATCTTCTTAAGCTGATAAGCAACTTCAGCAAAGTGTCAGGATACAAAATCAATGTGTAAAAATGGCTAGCATTTCTATACACCAACAACAGGCAAGCAGAGAGGCAAATTATGAATGAACTGCCATTCACAATTGCTACAAAGAGAATCAAATACCTAGGAATACAGCTAACAAAGGAAATGAAGGACCTCTTCAAGGAGAACTACAAACCACTGCTTGAGGAAGTCAGAGAGGACACAAAAATGGAAAAACATTACATGCTCATGGATAGGAAGAATCAATATCATGAAAATGACCATACTGCTGAAAGTAATTTATAGATTCAATGCTATTCCCATTAAACTACCATTGACATTCTTCGCAAAATTAGAATAAGTTATATTAAAATTCATATGGAACAAAAAAAGAGTGAATAGCCAAGACAATCCTAAGCAAAAGAAGAATGAAGCTGGAGGCATCACATTACCAGACTTCAAACTATACTGCAAGGCTACAGTAAGCAAAACAGCATGGTACTAGTACAAAAACAGACACATAGACCAATGGAACAGAATAGAGAACTCAGAAATAAGACCACACACCTACAACCATCTGATCTTCAACAAATCTGACAAAAACAAGCAATAAGGAAAGGATTTCCTATGTAATAAATAGTGCTGGGAGAACTGGCTGGCCATATGCAGAAAATTGAAACTGGACCCCTTCCTTTCACCTTATACAAAAATTAACTCAAGATGGATTAATTAAAAACTTATATGTAAAACCCAAAGCTATAAAAACCCAGGGAGAAAATCTAGGCAATACCATTCAAGACATAGGTACAAAGATTTCATGACAAAAATGCTAGAAGCAATTGCAACAAAAGCAAACATTGACAAATGTCATATGATTAAACTAAAGAGCTTCTGCACAGCAAAAGAAACTATCATCAGAGTGAACAAGCAGCCTACAGAATGGGAGAAAATTTCTGCAATCTATCCATCTGACAAAGGTCTAATGTCCAGAGTCTGCAAGGAACTTAAACAAATTTACAAGAAAAAAAAAACCAACCCCATTAATAAGTGGGGAAATGACATGAACAGACATTTTTGCAAAAGAAGACATTCATGTGGCCAATAAATACATGAAAAAAAAGCTCAACATCACTGATTATTAGAGAAATGGAAATCAAAAGCACAATAAGATATCATCTCATACCAGTCAGAATGGTGATTATCAAAAAGTCAAGAGACAACAGATCCTGGTGAGTTGCAGAGAAAAAGGAACGCTTTTATACTGTTAGTGGGAACGTAAATTAGTTCAACCATTGTGGAAGACAGTGTGGCAAATTCTCGAAGATCTAGAAGCAGAAATAGCATTTGACCCAGCAATCCCATCACTGGATATATACCCAAAGGAATAGAAATCATTCTACTACAAAGATAGATGCACACATATGTTCACTGCAGCACTACTCATAATAGCAAAGACATGGAATCCACCCAAATGCCCATCATGATAGACTGGATAAACAAAATGTAATACCATGGAATACTATGCAGCCATAAAAAGGAATGAGATCATGTCCTTTGCAGGGACATGAATGGAGCAGAAGCCATTATCCTCAGCAAACTAACACAGGAAGAGAAAACACTGCATTGTCTCCACTATAAGTGGGAGCGAACAATGAGAACACATGGATGCATGGGGAGGTGGTGGATAACACAGCACTAGGCCTATGTTGAACAGGGGGTAGAGGAAGAGCATCAAGAAGAATAACTAAGGATACTGGGGCTTAATACCTGGGTGATGGGTGATCCTATGCAGGCAAACCAACATGACACATGCTTACCTATGTAAAAAACCTGTCACATCTCTGCACCAGGACCCCAGAACTTAAAAGTTGAAGAAAAAAAATGTACTTGACCAGCCTGGGCCTCCATTGATCACCGAGGGAGAATACGACTTCAGTCTGAGCCTTAGAATGAGATCAGTGGGGCAGACCACATGCCCCAGGTAGTTGCTGGACCACAGAGGGTGAGTGATATGGAAAGCAGACTGTAACCCAACCAGCAATCTGGGGCCTGGAGCCCAGGGCCTGGCATCTGGAAACCAGGTCAGCCGAGCTCAAGTGCAATTGGCCTGCACACCTGTGAATGTAATCAAAAAGGATTGCTGTTTTAAGCCACCGGGTCTGGGGGTGGCTTGTTACTCAGCACTGTCATGGCAATAGCTGCCTAATACACCAAAAAAATAAAGAGTTTGCTTGGTATGCTGTGCCAGCTAGCAAAGACCTGATTTTTAAATCCAGCTCCACCATTAACTATCAGTATGGGCTTTAGTCTCTCTGAGACTCAGGCACTTCCCCTATTAAATCTCTCTGCTTAAAAGGGTTATTTGGGAGATACAAGTGCAGCTGGTCCCACTAATCACATAATTGCTCCAGTGGATGATCACTCAAGCATCCAAGCTCACCTAAGACCCAGGCCTCTTACCTTGTAAATGATCCACCGAGCCACAGGGAAGTGGGAACTGCTTGAAGGAATTGTTAAGCCCTTTGGAGCATTTGTTTATTCAATCTGTTAAAATCAAGCTTAGAATTTGTACCATGTGTCATACTAAACATGGATCACTTGTTTGGAACTTAACAACGCACATAAAAGTGTTTCTGAGAATTGTTTGTGTTCCTGAGCATGTATTTACTTAATCAAATAATTTTCTGTGGCTATTTAAAAATGTTTATTTGATTACCCAAGGGTTTCATCTGTGTGAAAATGGTTGCATCACGTGTAACAACCCCTGAAACCCATAGAAATTATGCTAATAAACATGAGAAGGGCAAAGAAATAGTCTGTCATTGGGGGCCTGTGCACCCCAGGGGCAGGAAGATAATATTAGAATTTTATTCATATATTTGTGTAAAATTAGGAAAGAAATGAGGATTTACTCATATTTAATTTACAAATTAATATTAAGGTAATCCTGGGTCAGGTGGCCATAGTGTGAAAGGGTTAATGAGCTTCTACCATTAGTGCAGTTCAAGTTTGTCCAGGAAACTGGGTTTGCAAACTATCTACTCTTCATTAAATCAGCCCTCACCTACTGGATAGATGACTTAAAAGGACTCCTGCAAAGGGCCTACGAAGTGAAGACAGTACTAGTTGTTTAAGCACAGAAGAAAAAAAAATAAAGCAAATGACAGAATATGAAATAAAAGCAGTGACAAATCTGCAGCAATTTCCTGCCCTTGAATTTGAGATTCTCAAGGAGACTATTTGAAATGTGGATTTATTTCCATCATTGCACTAAATGCATACCAAGCCTTGAGATATTAATTTCTGGCCGGGCGCGGTGGCTCAAGCCTGTAATCCCAGCACTTTGGGAGGCTGAGACGGGCGGATCACGAGGTCAGGAGATCGAGACCATCCTGGCTAACACGGTGAAACCCCATCTCTACTAAAATACAAAAAACTAGCCGGGCGAGGTGGCGGCCGCCTGTAGTCCCAGCTACTCCGGAGGCTGAGGCAGGAGAATGGCGTAAACCCGGGAGGCGGAGCTTGCAGTGAGCTGAGATCCAGCCACTGCACTCCAGCCTGGGCGACAGAGCGAGACTCTATCTCAACAAAAAAAAAAAAAAAAAAAAAAAAAAAGAGAGAGATATTAATTTCTGACAGTGGTGCTTGTATATAATTTGCCAGCATTCCATACATATGTTGGAGGAAAACATGCTCCAAAATGTTTACTGATGGAGTGTATGATCAAAAAGTTTGGAGAGGGGGCTGGGCGCAGTGGCTCACGCCTGTAATCCCAGCACTTTGGGAGGCCGAGGCGGGTGGATCACAGGGTCAGGAGATCAAGACCATTCTGGCTAACACGGTGAAACCCCCGTCTCTACTAAAAAAAAAAAAATACAAAACATTAGCCGGGCGCAGTGGCGGGCGCCTGTAGTCCCAGCTACTCAGGAGGCTGAGGCAGGAGAATGGTGTGAACCCGGGAGGCAGAGCTTCCAGTGAGCTGAGATCCGGCCACTGCACCCCAGCCTGGGCGACAGAGCAAGACTCCATCTCAAAAACAAAACAAAACCAAAAAAACAAACAAAAAGTTTGGAGACTACTTTACAATGATCAAGGCAGGCACACAACATCCAAAAAAGAGAGAATGGTTGGAAATGAGAAAACCCAGGAGAGGCAGCTTAGCTGAGGGCGATGGCACAGGCCCAGGAACTAGGGAGCCTGGGTTTGAATCCCACCTCCTCACTTCCTGGCAGGTTTACTTCATCTCTCTGTGCTTCAGCTTTCCATAAAATGCGGATAATGATTATACTTACTTCACAGGACCATTACAAGGACTCGATAAGTAAACACCTAAAATGGTATTCAACTCATAGCAAATGCTGCCTAAAAGTTTGTTACATAAGTTGCAAAATCCCATAGGATCTCATCAAGTGGAAATACTGGCTATGAATAAACAACACACCAGAGTATAACCTAGCATAAGAAGTATCCGTTGTAAATGTGAGTTACTGGGAGCAAGAGTCAAACACATCACATGCGTGGTGGATGAGTGGCAAATGCCAGGCTGGGTACAGCTACTAGAATTCTAGCCCTTGGTCATTTTCCTGTGGGATGTACAGGACCTCACTGACTCTGTCAAGCTGTACGCTGGCTCCTGGGATGAGAGAGATGAATCAAATTCAGATGCTGCTGGAGCCCCGAGCCTGATGGTGGAGGCAATAATAATGCCAGTAGACATGAAGATCCCATAAGACAGTGGCGGGGACAGGGGAAGTCTGGCCTTGGATGAGCCTTTTCTCTGTTTGTCTGCTTCCCTCTGGCTTGGATAGCTCTTTTCCCGAGCCAGTCTCCCTCCCTCTCCCCTGCTGGAGCTCAGGGCATCTGCCCCCTTAGCAATCAGGATCCCCAAGGAAGAGCTCTGACCTCAGCTACAGAGGTTACCAGATGGGGTAGCTACTCCACGAAAGCCCACCTGACGTAAGGCGAAGGGGGTCTGATGTGGTTCGGCTGTGTTTCCACCCAAATCTCATTTCGAGTTGTAGTTCCCATAATCCCCACGTATCGTGGGAGGGACCCGGTGGGAGGTAATTGAATCATGGGGGTGGTTACCCCCATGCTGTTGTTCTCGTGATAGTGAGTTCTCATGAGATCTGATGGTTTTATAAGGGGCTTGTCCCCCTTTTTCTGGGTACTTCTGCTTGATGCCACCATGTGAAGAAGGACGTGTTTGCTTCCCCTTCTGCCATAACCATAAGTTTCCTGAGGCCTCCCCAGCCATGCAGAAATGTGACTCAATTAAACCTCTTTCCTTTATAAATTACCTAGTCTCAGGTATGTCTTTATTAGCAGCGTGAGAACGGACTAATACAGGATCTGTCCTCAGGAGCAAGGGGCACAGGGAACAAGGAGTCCTCATACACCTGCCTGGGCTTTCCAATGGGAGGATCTATTATCTATCCAAGTGGTGTGAGCTAGAAGTCAGTTTGTTTCACAGGAGCCCAGAGGGCTGGGTGCCTTGTTCTGTCCATCAAAATAATAACTAAGCAATTAGTAAATAACAGAATGAAATTGATCTTGCAAAAGACAAGTCATTATGTGGCCCATTGTCCAGGACCATGAGAGTCAGATGCTGGAATGGGAATGATGGCCTGATGAGGACTGAAATCCTAAGCAGCTGGGAGGGAGTGGGGAGGTTGTGAATGAACAGGGCAGGGGCCACACTGCTCTTCCTGCCTCTCGCCCTGGGGGTAGCTGCTTGCCCACACCCTACTCAGGTATGACCACGTCCTCATCCTCACTACTTCCCTCCACCCCTCTTTCCCTCCTTCTTGAACTGCAGGCCTCCAGGTCTCCTCTTCCCATCTCAGTGGCATTGGGATGGGAGAGATTGGCTAAGTCCTTTCTACTCCACTGGTGGTCAGTGGGCCAGCAGCACCGTCATCACCTGGGAGCTTGTGAGAAATGCAGACACGCCAGCCCCACCCCAGACCTACTGCACCAGAAATGACTCTTAGACAAGGCCCGGGGGACTTGTGTGCACATCAAGGCTGGGGAAGCACTCAGAGTGGTTTTCAACCCTGGGGGCATATTAGAATCGCCTGGGAGCAATTGAGTCAGGATCACTGTGGATGGTTCTTGGACATCAGTATTAATTGCAAGGTTCCCAGGGTCCAAAACCACTGACTGAACAAATGCTCTCCTCTCACAGAAAGGCAAGGCACTGATCAGGCTCTAAAGTTAGCCAGGGGCAGAGCTGGCCATAGAATCTAGGCCCCCCTCCTCCTGATATGCCAGTGTGAGGGCTCAGCCCCACTTCTGGGTCCCATGGTAATGGGTAAGATCTGTCCTGACCTAAAATTGCTCCTGGTCTAGGGAGGGAGATATGCAAGTAGAGAGCCAACAACAAGGCCGTGTGGGAAGGGATTCCGTCTGCAGGAAAACTCCAACCCCAGGAGCAGAGAGCGGGGAGGCTGGGGAAGCCGAGAGGGGAGGCACAGGGTGGCGGCTTCTGAGCCTCGTCTTGAGGAACTAAGAATTTGGCAAATTCAAGAAGAAAAGAACATTCTAGAAAGAAGGAACAGCATTGCAAAGGCCTAGATTCATAATTGGGCTCTTTGTGGGGACAGTAGAAGCTCAGAGGCACGGCAGCCTAGCACATTTGGTGCACACAGGGTGGTGAGAGATTAGGAGGGAGACGTGGTTGGGGCCAAATGGCATCGGCCTAGGATACCAAGGAGGAGAGTCTGCACTTGATCCTGAGGCTACATATGGGCGCTGGTAAGAAGGTTCAGGGACAGGACCACACTTGACTTTCATTAAGATCCCTGGTGGCATAGCGGGAAGTGGATGGGAGGGGAGCAGCTGAGGGAAAGGAGGATGCAGGAGACATGAAATGGTGTGACCTGGAACAGGGTTAAAGGAATGGAGAGGAGGAGACTGAGACAGGAGGCATCGCAGAGGAAAAATCATGCAGGAATGCAGGGGGTGGGGCCCATTGGGCTCCTGGTTCCAGCAGGGATCTCAGTGTGAGTTCAGTTTCTCAACCACTCTCAGTGCCTTTGGCTCCTCATCCTAAAATGGGACTCACAGGAATACCTCCACCTAGAGTGGTGTTGTGAGGATTAAATGCATTAACACAGTGGCTCACATCTGTAACCCTAGTGCTTTGGGAGGCTGAGGAGGGAGGATCGCTTGAGGCCAGGAGTTTGAGACCAGCATGGGCAACATAGGGAGAGCCCATCTCTACACTCCAGCCTGGGAAACAGAGAGAGATTCTGTCTCTAAATAAATAAATAAATATAAAACAAAATAAAATAAAAAGTATATGTGTATTCCTTTCTTGCTCTAAGAAGATGCAGGGGAAAAAAAAAAGAAAAGAAAAGAAAACAAAGTGTATGTGTAAAAGGTCCTTTGTAAACTTAGGTAAGGATAATCGACTTTTCTTTAAGATATAGTGTTCTTTAAAGTGTGCCTCCTTCAAACAATAGATCCAAAAGATTATTTTAAAAGCAGATGGCCCAGAACTGCCCTAAATATGATTGGATGATTCTCTCTGGGCTTACGGAGATCTGGGGGCGCTGCTGACCCTTCATGGAATGGCCTTATATTGCCATATGATTGGTCGCTGGTGTGTTTCTGACTTGTTTATCTTGAGGTTATAATAAGAGACAATCTCTCTCTCTCTCTCTCTCTCTCTCTCTCTCTCTCTCTCTGTGTGTGTGTGTGTGTATGCATGTGTGTGTGTGTATCTGTCTGTCTCTCTCCAGCTCTCCTTTGGGCCTGTGTGACAGATCAACATTCAGCCGTGGTTGAGAAGATCCAGCCTCAGGAAGCTGCCAGGGTTGCCTGGAAGGTCCTTGCCCTGCTGTGCCCCTGAGTTCCTGGTACACTAGTCTCCTTCTCCAAAACTCAGCTCAAGGTGGCTTCCTTGAGCCCAATCCTTCCCACCTTCCCAGACACCTTACCTTTTGCCTTCCATCAGAGCACTTAGCACATCATTGTCCACGTTTTTTGGTCATTTCCGTTGCTAAGTTTCAGCAGCTTGCAGGTAGGAGGCAGGTCACCTTGATCTTCAACCTGGACCTAGCACGATGCTTGGCATCTAGTGGGCACTCGGAAGATTTTGCTAACTGAATGACTCCATTTCCCATTTGGGATAGTGATGGGGATTATATCACCTCTCACTGAAAAAAAAAAATCCATATCTCGGCTGGTCACGGTGGCTCACGCCTGTAATCCCAGCACTTAGGAGGCCGAGGCGGGTGGATCGCAAGCTCTGGAGTTCGAGACTATCCTGGCCAACATGGTGAAACCCTGTCTCTACTAAAAATACAAAAAATGATCCGGGCGTGGTGGCAGGCGCCTGTAGTCCAGCTACTTGGGAGGATGAGGCAGGTGAAACACTTGAATCCAGGAGGCAGAGGTTGCAGTGAACCCAGATTGTGCCACTGCACTCCAGCCTGGGTGACAGAGAAAGACTCCTTCTCAAAAAAAAGGAATCCATGTCTCTTCATTTTCAAGTCATACTTAAAGAGTCTGAACTATTCCCTTCATTTCAATTATTTTAGCTAATTACCTCAGTGCTTATGCTTTTTCTGGACGTTTTCCACCAAAGACAGAGTTGGTTTCCATAAATAATTTCGGTGCACACTGCATATCCCATTTAGAAGACAGTGAGAGCCTCCTCATACTTCTGAGCAGACTGGAACTGCTAAGAAAGAGAAAGCACCCACTCCGAGGGGCTTCTTAACAAGACAGGTGGCAGGGCGCAGTGGCTCACGCCTGTAATCTCAGCACTTTGGGAGGCTGAGGTGGGTGGATCACTTGAGGCCAGGAGTTCAAGACCAGCCTGGCCAACATGGCAAAACCCCATCTCTACTAAAAATAGAAAAATTCGCCAGGCATGGTTGCACACACCTGTAATCCCAGCTACTCGGGAGGCTGAGGCACGAGAATTGCTTGAACCAAGGAGGCAGAGGTTACAGTGAGCCAAGATTACACCACTGCACTCAAATCTGGGTGACAGAGTAAGACTCTGTCTCAAAAAAAAAAAAAAAAAGAAAGAAAAGAAAAGAAAAGAAAAAGACAGGTGCCAGCGAGGAGGGACACCGCCTGTGCCAGGTTGTCATTTCCAAGGATGGCTGCAGCAGTCCCATCCACGAGATTTGCTGCGATGTGGCCTTGACACTCCTCCCATTGGGAGATGGCACCTATGCCTGCTCCCTCTTGAATCTGAGTGGCCTTGTGATTTCTTTGGCTAATAGGAATGGCTTGTTACACTGCAGGGTAACTGAAATACCACCTGGCACTGCAAAGCCAAAATTCCTCACTCCCAGGGCTCATCCGCTCGCTCACTCACCCAAAAGCCCACAAATGCTCCTTATTGCCTCAGATCCTCACAGGCTTCCGCAATCTGGTTTATTTAAATAACCTCTTTGGTGTTATTTCCAATGATATCTTCCAGCCCCTCTTATAATCTACACATACTCACATACACATACTCAAGAGAACCTTCCCATCAAGTCAGGCTGATCTCCAGTTCTCATTGTACATCAACTCATGGAGCTTCATTCACCCTCTAAACCTTCACTCAGGTTGTACTCATGGCCTGAATGGCCATCTTCTTGGTTTTTTTTAGCTATTCCCAAATATTATTGATTGTATTCGTTAAGGTTAGGCAGGGCTAGTATTCAGCTGGTTCTCAGCTGTTTTGCATTGATATGACTAAGCTGGTTGCTAAAATATTAAAATACTTCCACACTGGTTGGTAAATATCTGTGGTTCTAAGCCTTCTGCTACCCTAAACCCTTCCTCATCAGTGTCTGTGCCATTCTGGTTGTTAAATATTTTCAATACCGTCCCTGAGAGTAAGCTTGGCTGCATTTAACAGCGAAAAGGGGGACTTCAACAAGATAGCTTACTACTCTCATACCCAAATATAAGGAGATAAGGACATTATAGTGACTCCACACTGTCACCAGAAACCCAGGCTCCCATCATGCTCCATCATCCCTGGTGCATATTTTTATATGCAAGGTCTTATTAAAAAACCCTTAACTCATGCCCCAACATGGATGCTGGGGCTCAAGCCATCACGTCAGGATTCCAGACCAGCAGTAGAAAGAAATGGGACAAAGGGATTCTCTTTCCCACTCAACCAGTTCCTTTTAAGCAGCCTTTCCAGTAGTTCCACATAACACCTATGCATCCATTTCGTCGGCCAGAAGTTAATCATGTGGCCATATCTAGCAGCAAGGGAGGCTAAGAAATGTAGTCTCAGCTTCGTTATTAAAGGAAATGGGGAGAGTCAGTAATGGGGAGCATCTAGCAGTTTCTGGTCTTATCCTTCAAGGCCTAGTGTAAGACTTCCCTGTGACACCAGTCCTTGAGGATATCTCACATCATACATCATTCAGAATCACTGTTTACTATATATTCATTGTTAAACACTCATGGTTTTATATAATAATAATAATAATACAAAATAGCTGCCATTTATTGAGGCTTACAATGTGCCAGACCCTATTAAGTAGTTTATCTGCCTTATCTTATTTAATCCTCACAAAGTCACAATGAAGTAGCTATTAACTGTCATTATCCCCACTTTGCAGGTAAGGAAACAGGCCCAAGTGGTGCTTAAATGCTTGTCTAAAGCTATAAAATGTGGAGCTGGGAGTTGATTCATGAGCTGTTAAGACAAAAACTATGTCAACTACAGCGCCCAGCACAGCGTTCAGCAAAGAGAAGACATTAAAAATAAATAAAACCTTGTTAGTTTTATTGTTGGATCAAATAGTTCACTCAGCATCCAGATAAAAACAGGAAATAGACAAGGGACTTAAGAGAATGACCTGGGCCTCCTCCAGGTACAGGAAACCACAAGTCTGAGCTTGCAACTACAGCTCCACAAGTTTGGAGATTTGCAGAGGCCACAGAATGAAATAGGGTTGATGTCCGGGTCTTCTCACTGCTGGGATCCCAGTCCAGGATCTGCTTCTGCCCCACTGTGGGGTCTTCTAGCCCATGTTCTGCACGGATCGTTTATGCTCCAGGAATGACCCTGGGTGCTGCCTTCTGCAAGCAAGAAGAATTTCCATTCGATGCCTGGTCTACTGCTTGTTTGGATTCCTTTAACTTTTTATTGTTCCTTATTGAGCAACCAAGACATTAATGAAGCCATCTTCTGCAGTTCCAACATATCCAGGCATGTTGCTCAGCATTTGCTGACAGCGACCAGTAAATTATTATTATTATCATCATTATTGCTATTACTGTTATTATTAGCTGAACAGAAATAATGCATGCAAGTTACAGCTGCCTCTGAGAGTCATTTTTGGCTTTTTTAATGACAGCCCTACAGATTTTAGTGAGAGTCTCGGGTACCTCTTTCCTGGGCAGAGCCTCCTGAAAAAGCAGGTTTGCCCTTCACCTTTTTCTTGAAAAGAATGCTTTGTTGTGAAAAAATTTCCAGCATACACCAAAGGATTGGTTTGCACCACATTAAATCATTTTGAAAGTCAAAAATGGTCAAATAATCGCAAGTTTGTAAGACTCAAATTAATAGTATAGTATCATGACCCCCACGTACCCGTCATCACCCAGCTACCACAGTGATCAGTCAGCTCACAGCAAATCTTGTTTCATCTAAACCTTTACTTCCCTCTTCTCTCTGCAACGGATTATTTTAAAACACATCCCAGACATATTATTATTATTGTTATTGTTATTATTATTATTTGAGACAGAGTCTTGCCCTGCCGCCCAGGCTGGAGTGCAGTGGCGCAATCTCCACTCACTGCAACTTCCTCCATCTGGATTCAAGCAGTTCTCACGCCTCAGCCTCCCGAGTAGCTGGGAACAGGTTCCATCTGGGTTCAAGCAATTCTCATACCTCAGCCTCCTGAGTAGCTGGGACTACAGGAATGTGCTACCATGCTCGGCTAATTTTTGTATTTTTGGTAGAGACGAGGTTTTGCCATGTTGGCCAAGCCAGTCTTTAACTCCTGGCCTCAGGTGATCTGCCTGCCTTGGCCTCCCAAAGTGCTAGGATTACAAGTGTGAGCCACTGTGCCTGGCCTCATTAATTCATCAACAAATATTTCTGTATGAATCCCTCAACAGTTAGGACTCTTTTTAAGCATAATCTCAAATACCATTTTCACATTGCTCAAAAATTAAAAATGATTCCTTGAGGTTAAGTATCCAGTCAGCGTTCAAATTTCCCCAATTGCCTCGTGAATACTTCTCATTTTTATTGTCACTGTTGTGTAGTTTGTTCGCAAGAATCAGAATCCAAAGTCCATATGTTGTAATTGGCTGATATTTCTCTTAAGCTTCTGTTAATCTATAAATTCTCCTTATGTTTTGTTTTTTTTTCTTTTATTCTTTTTCCTTCCACGTTGTTGATGAAACCTGTAATTCTTTGCCTGAGATGAAATCTGGCCGCCTCCCTGTGGTGAGGTTTAAACACCTTGACGTATTAACATGCCCCCCGGTTCTCCAATTCCTGTAGCTGAGGGTTACCTCCAGAGGCTTGATCTGATTCAGGTTTGATTTTTCAGTAGGTGTTGTGACCTTTCATCAGAAGGAACATCATGTCCAGCCATCTATCTTTTTATGATGTTAGTTATCATTGATGATCACTGCCTGGATTCATTGTCCTCTAAACGGTGATAAACTGGCCATGGTGATGGACAAGTGGCATATTCAGTTAAGGGACTCACTTTGCCCTCCCTCCTTCCCCCATCCCTGGCAGTATTGTGGGCGAGGATTGACCTGCTCTGTGATGGGGTTGGAGGCAACACTTCCTGCCCACTTCTCCCCTCTTCCTCCCCACCCCCACATCTGTGTGGGAAAGCTTATCATTAAGGGAAGGCTGGTGAATTAGAAAGAGCCTTGAGTCTGGGCCTAGCCCTGCAGATGCCAGCCTCAGAGGTTGCTAGGATACGCCGCTCCCCGCTCCCAGAGCCTCCTCAGAGCTGCATCCTTCTGGAGCAGCTCACGGACACTGATGGGCTGCCTGTGCAGTGGGGAGGTGGGAGGAGGAGTGGCACCCCACAGACAGGCCTGCAAAGAAGGGGGTGGTCCGCGCTCCTCCCGGAGCTCCATGGAGCAGGGAAAGTGTCACCCCAGAAGCACCTGTATACAGGGATCAATTCAGATCACCCACAGTGAAGGCCACGCTGAATGTAAAAGTCCCCCAGTCTTATTCTTCACTGTACTTGAAATTTCTTCTGCAACATGTCCTTCTGTATATAATTCGGAAAACATAACCTGAATGGACAAATGCCAGTCGTCTCCCCAGCCCCTGTCTGCCTGGTAAACTTCTGGTTCACCATAAGGCTCAGCAAAGAGCTGTATCCTCATCCTCAACACAGCCTTCAGGACTCCCTCCCTGTGCTCCAGATGCCACATGCTGACCTCTGCTCACACTCACAGCAGCATTGCAAGTGCCTGTTTCCCCACTGGGTCTTGTTCTCCTCTGCACCCAGCACTCAGCACAGTGCCTTGCGTAGGTCAGCTTGAATGCATAACTGAAAGTGCCCTGCTTGCATGCCTCTGCAGACAGAGAGCTCACTATCACAAGACAGCTCATTCTGACAACTTCAAAGATCTTCCTTAAACACAGCTGAAATCCACCTGCCAGAAACTTCTACCTGGGAACCTTACGGAGGCTGCCAGTGCCACACTGAACGAGCCAGCTGCCTCTTCCACAAGACCACTCTTCAGAGTTGAATCTCTCTCAATTGTCCTCTGCAGCACCCACCAAAAGTAGTGGGATATGAGTCAGACATTCACATTCTAAGTCACCAAGCTTGGCTCCCAGGAAGCCTCCCTAAGGTTAGAGGTTCTGGTCCTACTACGCTCTCAGATACCTGCACCCTCACCCTGGTCCCACTGGGACATCACCTCAAGGGCCCAAAACTGTAGGGCACGAGTCTCGATGCCAGAGAACTCAGGTGGAGAGTGGAGGGTAGGCCTTGCAGTCTCCCTGGGTGTGAGAGTATCTGTCGCCACCCTTTCCTGATGCAGGTTCAGGATGCCAAGTCCTAAAGAGGAGGCAATTTTCTCAAAAATCACCCAGGGAATCTGTGCCGATCTCAAACTAGAGCTGAGAGAGCGAGAGAGGCAGGCAAGGAAGAGGAGGTAGCAATGAGCTAGCATCAAATTCCACAGTCGACCTGACATAAGCCAGCTCACTGTGATTTACTTGCCACCATCCCTGGGGTGGCAGAAGAGCTGAAATCCTTTCTGACATCACAGGACCAAACTTGTCAAATGTCAGCAACAACTTTTCCCCTCAGCACCCAGGCTCTCTGAAGACTGTTCCTCCGAATAGCCTGGAGCTGCCGAGCCAGTCGGGGATGGCTCCCACCAGGATACACGCTGGGCTGAGAGCTCAAACGAGTCACAGTGGCGAGGCTGGTGTCCCCCACCCATTCCCGTGGCATCAGTTGAAGGGGTCTAGAGCCAGTCGCCTGGGTTTGAATCCTGACTATCCCCCTCAGCCTGGCCAAGCTCTCTGAGAGTCAGTGCTTGTCTCTGAACAATTAGGGCTGCGTGGCGGGCTAATATTTAGGACATGAAGCAAACAATGTATAAGGCTTAGCCCAGTGTCTGCTCTTTAGAAAACATCAGTTAACATTAACCATTCCATATGCTCACTTCCTGCCAGGCTCTGGGGAGGAAAAGGAGCCCATGGCAGACCAGACACCTGACCGGCCAGGGTCCCCTGGCCTGCAAGGAAGACGTTCATGGGCGAGTGTGTGGTGGTGGATGAACTGTAGCAGAACCCAAGATTGACAGCTGGAACCCTCTCCTCTTGCAGTTGAGGAAGATGACGCCTGGCAACACCATGCTTCACCTCTAGTAAGTGGCTCAGCCCAGACTTCGGGCTGCCGCCTAGCCCAGCACTCTGCCCGACAGTGGCCTTCTCGGCAACGCTTGCACTAGGGTGCAGAAGCCTGGGGAGCAGAGAGGCCCAGAGAGGCCCATTGTCAAGGCTGGGAGGCGGAGTCAGGAAGCCTAGAATGTCAACCAATGGGAGACCACGGTGATGATGTAACGCTCGGCCTTCACCTTCATTGGCTGCCGGTCCTGCCACTCCAGACCCTGCTCTGGGGCGGTGCCTTTCGCCGCAGGTTTTCCCGCAGAGCGGGTCATCAGGCTGGGAAGGAAATTGGAGAGTGGGGGTTGGGGGCTGAGGACTGAGCCGGGAGTCCCTCCCTGAGCCTACCAGGGAACTGACTGCTGCCTTTACTAAACTCAAAGCTCCTGGGGGAGCCCGGGGGGCGGGTTCTAAACACCCCACCTCCTGGGTCAGCGCCGCGCCTGGCGTCGCTGCAAATCTCAGGAGTGTTAGGAGGAGACAGAGACACCAGCCCCGCCAGCCTGGGAGGCAGCCCGGTACCCAGGAGGGAGGAGGGCGGGGGCCTGGGTCAGCAGAATTAAAGCATGCAGCTCTATACTTACGATCTCCTCTAAACATCTGTGATGATTATAGGTCTGGGTGAAAAGCGTGGGACCCTCAGCCCAGAGCCGCACAAGACTTGGATTTGCTTTGGAAACCACTGTTATTTTCAACAAGATCGTCAAGATCGGTCAAATGGCCTGGGTGGAGACGGGGAGCTGGGGAGTTGGGGATGGAAGCCGTTTTTAAGCCAAGAGGAATCCAAACCACACACAGTAGTCCCCTTCGCCACCACCCTCCCCCCGCCCCCTGCCATGAAGTCCATGGCTGTGTCCTCATTTCACAGATGAGGAGACAGGCACAGAGCAGCAGGCATGGCCATGTGGCCCGTCACGCAGTAGAGGGAGGCCCGGGGGCAGGAGAGGGGCGCCTAAGGCCACACAGCAGGGCTGCGCCAGTGCGCATGGCTGAGAGGCAGGTTCCAGGAGTTTCTGTGAGTTATTGCTCAACATCAAGAAAACGCTGTTCTATGAGAGGAACTTCACCAGGATCCACGGGGGAAGTGGAAGCGGTCTTGTGATAGGAGTTTCAAAGGCCTGGGCTGTGGCAAATAGGAAAAAACAGGCTGAGAAAACATATCAGGCAGGCCTGCTTGTGAGGGAACCTGGCAGACATCCAACCAGCAGTCTGGTGGCCAATCCGGTTATCAGACATGCGCTTAATCCATCATTCTGCAGCGGGCAGGTCACTGGCCACACAGGCTTCAGGCCTCCTAGCTTGAGGGAACTTGGGGTTGCCATCAGGCCCGTATGAATCAGAAATTCTGGGCTGCTCACCCTCCCAGGCACCCCCACACTGTCCCTCCTCTGCGAGTTTGCCTCTCCATTCTCTTTACCTTCACTGTCTCTGTTACCTGTGGTCTCAGTGATGCTCAACAAACCACCAAGTCCAGTGGCTTAAGAGTATGCATTTCCTTCAGCAGGGCAGTTCTGACCTTGGCTGGCCTCACCCATGTGTCTGCATCTGTGGTGAGCTGGCAGACAGGGTTTAGGTTGAGCTCTCCCACTTGTCCAGGTCCTCAGCTGGGACACCTGGGCTAGCTTGGCTCTGTTCCATGTGGCCTCTTATGCTCCAAGAGGCTAGCCCAGGCTTAAGTACACTGAGGTGGCAGTTGCAGCCTGCAAGGCCTCTCGTGGCTTAGGCTCAGGACTGGTACATCATCACTTCTGCTGCATTTCTCCCTGCTAAAGCAAGTATTGAGGCCACCCAAGATCCAGAAGGTGGAGAGGAGC
The DNA here is from genome assembly GCF_001698545.2 of Rhinopithecus bieti. NCBI lineage: Eukaryota > Metazoa > Chordata > Mammalia > Primates > Cercopithecidae > Rhinopithecus > Rhinopithecus bieti. Next base: position 3,093,520 of record NW_016807466.1, on the reverse strand, counting down.
AGCAGAGCCTCACTGCAAAGGGCATAGATGCATGGAGGCCTTTGTCTGGATCCACAAATGCAGCCAGTGCACAGCAAACACCATCTCCACCCCTCTTCTCTCCACCTGTTGGCATACGTACTGTTCTTCAAGGCCAACCTCAAGTCTAGCTGTTTGTGAAGTTTTACCTAAATATTCCACCCCACACCCACCATAGACTAAATGAATAGCAGGATATCTATCTGGGGCGCTGGGTCCCAAAAGGAGGTGCCTAAAAGAGAAACAGGATGTGACTGGCCCTGTGGGCTCTGGCTGGGGAACTCTGCAGCTGGGACAGGAACCCAGAGATACCAGGGCCCACCCCGGCCCAGGCCCTGGGGGAGCCCCTTCTGAGGACGAGAACCAAGCTCTGAAATCCCACGCTGCAGGCAAAGTCGGGGACTTCCACCCATCCTCCTGCCATCTACCAAGTATCCACTGAGGGCCTTCAGGTTGTTCCTGGCTCTGTGCTAGGCACTTCCACGCATCATGTCATCAAACCCTCCCAGCAACTTACAAGGTGGTTATTGCTTTCCTCCCCATTTTACAGATGAGGAAACCAAGGAAATCAAGGGTGTTTGAGTGACCGACCGAAAGTCACACAGCTAGGAAGTAAAGGAGCCAGGATACAAGCCTAGAGCCCTGGTTTTACCTGAAACCAAAACCAGAAGTTCCTCTTCCAGCTGCCACCACCTCTCTGAGTATCAGCCTTGCTAATGACAATGGTAACATCAGCTCCGCGGCATGGTTCTAAGCACTGTGCATTAATGTGATCAGTTAATAAAAGCATCTTGCCGTAATTAATTTGCTCCTCTCAATAACCCTTTGAGGTAGGTACAATCTTTACTGCCATTTGACAGATGAGGCACAGGGAGGTTAATGGATTTGCCTAAGGTCACACCACTCGGAAGTGACAGAGGCAGACTTTGAATCTTCAGCACTGAACCTTGCTACCACACACTCACCATTTTTGTTGTCAGGATTTCATAGGCTCAGGGTCCAAGGGGACTGGGGCATGCCAGAGGGGCGGGAAGGTAGGATGCAGAGCCAAAATAGGAGACACTAGAGCCAGGACAGGAGCCCAGAGAGAAGAGGAGCAGCAGAGCATGGTCTCTGGCAGCCTGTGTCCCTCCTTTCCAAGTCATGATGCCAACCAGAAGCCCTGATCGAGGGTGGTGCTGAAGAGGCTCTGGGAGGAGACCGGGATGGTGGCGCATATGGCCGTGCCACCCTAGACCGCCCTCCAGGGAGGGTTCTGATGGCCTGGTTTGGCATTTCTGCAGAAGCATCAGCTGGGAACACGTACGGGGCGGGGAGGGCAGTGAGAGGAGATGGAACTGCAGACTGGGCAGACTGGGTTCCCCATTAGCCAGGCCATATGTCCAAATGTGGACAAATAAGTGCGAGCAGGCACCAAGCCTGGCAAGCCCAGCTGCAGAACAGCACGGGGAGAGCTCGCCCTGGGAAGCATGGCAGTGGGCTGCAGAAAATAGGGAGGCTGCTGTGTACCCTGCCTGAGGCTGACACCTGCTGTCAACCACCCTCTCTTCTAGCCACCCTGGGAGGCAGGGACGATGGAGGCTTGGAGAAATTCATTGATTTGCCTGAGTTCACAGAGGGACTAATTGGGGAGGGCAGGATTTGAACCCAGGCCTGCCTAATTCTAAAGCGCGTCCTTAGTCGATGCCCCAGACCCCTGGCCAGTTTGTAGGGTTAGAAGGAGTGCCCCCTTGGGCCTCAATGATAGTGGCTGGATTGGCTGACACCCCACCCAGCCTGCTGGAGGGGCACAAAATAACCTAGGCCCTGAGTAAGTGGGCAAGTCCTGGGCTCGCATTCCAAGATGGGCCCTCAGAGGGCATGAGACAATAGCACTGGGCTTAAGATAAGAATTGTGACCTCTAGTTAATGGAACACTTTTCTGTGCCAGGCACCAGCTAATGCAGTACATCTGTGAACCATCGCTTGCTCCTCACAGCAGGACCATGGGATAGATGTCATTACCATCCTCCCCACGTTATAGATGAGGACATTGAAGAGAGGTGACATCTAAATGCAACCTGGAATCCTGGATTAGATCCCAGAACAGAAAAAGGACATTGGTGGAAAAACTGGAGACATCTGGATAAAGTCTGGAGTGGAGTTAATAGCAATGTACCAATGTCAATTTTTTAGTTTTGATGAATGCACCAGGTAATGTCAGATGCTAACGTTAGGTGACACTGGGCAAACAGTATACAGGGACTCTTGCTGCAACTCTTTTGTAGATCTAAAATTCTCTCAAAATAAAATGTTTAAAAATAAGAGAGGTTGAGTGACTTGCCTGAGGTCACACAGCTGGTGGGTGCCACAGTGAGGATTAGGTCCCAGGTCGTCTGGCTGCAGAGCCCAAGCTGTGACCACCACACTCTGCCAACTCAGGGGGGCCACTCTGTCACCTGCCCCTCCCTAGAAGGCTTTCACCCAGGGCTGCAGGTGCCCGTGGGCATTGTGTCAGAGGGTGGACAAGCCTATGCCCAGCGCTGTGGCAGGAGGTGCCAGGGTAGAGCTCCCCACAACGCAGTGTTGGAGGGAGAAGCACACATACCTGGGTCTGTGCTCAGTCCCAGCCCTGCCCCATCCTAGCCCCAGGACCTTGGATGAGCGAATTCTTCTTTCAGATGTCTTCAATTGTCCAAATCCTGACTGTCTTCTGATGCCTGATCCAGCTCCCATTCTCTCCCTCTTGCCATTGCTTCTCCTTGGGCATCTTCTTTGCATGTGGAAAAAATGGGGTTCCAGACTGGATATTCCCAGTCCACCCTACTCCCCACAACCAACCAGCTACGTTCCTTGATGTCCTTGGCATTGCTCACTGTCAGAAATAAGAGCTGGCCAGACGCAGTGGCTCACACCTATAATCCCAGCACTTTGGGAGGCCAAGGTGGGTGGATCATCTGAGGTCAGGAGTTCGAAACCAGCTACTTGGGAGGCTGAGGCAGAAGAATCTCTTGAACCTGGGAGGCAGAGGCTGCAGTGAGCCGAGATTGTGCCATTGCACTCCAGTCTGGGCAACAGAGTGAGACTCTGTCTCAAAAAAAAGAAAGAAAAAAATAAGAACTTCCCCTGAGAGGTGCCAGACAAGGCCCCTGTTCTGCAGGGTCTTCCTCCCAGCTCTGAGGCTCTGATAACTCCCATACTTCCCTTTGTTCTCTGATGTAAATGTGGCTGCTGCTTCCTGCAGTTTCCACCTCTATGTTACTCTGGTGTCTCCTTCTCACCTTTTCAGTTCTCCAAAACAGAGGGAATGGCATCGGGGAGAAAAGGGGGCTTGGACTGGGCAGGTGTTCAATTGTTATATTGAATACTGTAAGTTTCTTGTATTAAATTCTATTGGAAAAATAAAACCAACAAGTGCTATGTGACCCACAGGTGGACCTGAAGAATGGGACCACCTATTCCCAAGGCCCGAAACCCCATTAACTACAGTGCCTGTGCCACCTATCTGGCATAGCTTTGGGAGGTTGACCAGCCTGTGCTTGAATCCAAACTCTACCACTTATTTGCTACGTGAACTTGGCCTTGTTTCTTAACCTCTCAGAGCCTCAGGGCTTTTTTTTTTTTTCCATCTGTGAAATGGAAATAATCATACCTGCTTTCTAAGGCTGTTGCAAGAATTCAACGAGATAATACATACGTGGCACTTCTCACAGAGTCCGACAATGAGAGTTCAGTAAATGGTAGCTTTTGTTATTGTTATGGGGATCAACTTTGGAGAGATTCTTACGCGACAAAGGAAGGAGTTCATTTCATCTTTGTGTGTGGCTGACAGCCTCACGTGGAGAAAAATTCCCTTTGTGGCTGTATCAGTTAGAACTGCTGCATTTAAAATCACTTCAAAACTCTGTTGCTTAGGCCAGGACCAGTGGCTCACGCCTGTAATCCCAGCACTTTGGGAGGCCTAGGTGGGCGGATCATTTGAGGTCAGGAGTTCAAGAGCAGCCTGGCCAACATGGTGAAACCCCATCTCTACTAAAAATACAAAAATTAGCCGAGTGTGGTGGCACACGTCTGTAATACCAGCTACTCAGGAGGCTGAGGCACGAGAATCGCTTCAACCCGGGAGGTGGAGGTTACAGTCAGCTGAGATCATGTCACTGCACTCCAGCCTGGGTGACAGCGTGAAACCCTGTCTCAAAAAAGAAAACAAACAAACAAAAACAACAAAAAACTCCATTGCTTAAAACAGCAGTCATGTATTTTTTGTTTTTTGTGTGTCTGTGCATTGGCTGGGGGTCGGCTGACTTACACTGAGTTGATTTGGTGGTTCTTCAGATCTTTATGGACTCATGCATAAGTCTGCAGCTAGCCAGCTTGAGGTGGCTGTACTGCACGTGTCTTTGTCCTGCTCCATAGATCACGACACTAGCCTGAGCATATTCTTCTTACGGTGATGTCAGAGGTGCAAGGGGACAAGCTCCGTCATGCAAGTGCTGTGTCGTGTTTGTTAACATCCTATTGGCCAAAGCAGGTCACATGACTGAGGCTAGATCAAAGAGTAAGGAACTGCCCCCTGCCCACCGTAGGGGGACACTGCAAAGTTACACGGCAAAGGACATAGTTATAGGGAAAGGTGAAGTACTGGGTCCATTAATGTCATCAAACTACCACACTCTGTGCCCATGACCCCAATTATCCAGTATGCAAAATTCATTTTCTCCCATCTCAGGACTCCAAAACAACCCCAAAACAACCAATGGCATCGAGCCAAAGTCCACTTTCTCATGATCTCATCAGGTTCAGATGCAGCTCCTCATAATCCAGAGATCTATGGGTAAGTTTTCCATCTTACCTGCAGTAAACATTGCCACTCAAACAGGGGAAGAAACAGAAGCCCATAGCCATCACTGGTCCATAGCAATTCTGAAATCCTGCTAGGAAAATGTTTCCAGTTGCCCTTGTTCTGGCAGTAGGTAACATTCCCTGATTAGCTCCCAGATTTCCATCCAGAGAGAGGTTCATCTCCATTTTCTGCTTGGCTCCCGCTCCAGCCTCTGCGAAGTTCTCCCTTTTCTATCACCCTCCTTAGTCGCTTCTGAAGGCATTGTAAAACACATCTTTTAGGCAGTCTTCTCAGACTGCTTCCTACCCAGAGGTCTTTTTGCATTTTAAACAACTTTGGTATTTTTTCATGCAGGCTGGGAGTTCTGTTGCCAATACAGCACTCTGAAAACTTGATGGGTTCCCTGTGCCTTGGATTCCGTTCTACTCCATGTGCTAAAAGTCATATCAACAGAACACATTCAAACTTCTCTATATTCTTTCTTTCTTTTTTTTTTTTTTTTTTTTTTTGAGACAGCGCCTCACTCTGTTGCCCAGGCTGGAGTGCAGTGGTGCAATCTCAGCTCACTACAATCTCTGCCTCCCAGATTCAAGCGATTCTCATGCCTCAGCCTCCCGAGTAGCTGGGTTACAGGCAAGCACCGCCATGCCCAGCTAATTTTTGTATTTTTAGTAGAGATGGGGTTTTGCCATGTTGTCAGACTGGTCTCGATCTCCTGACCTCAGGTGATCTGCCCACCTCTGCCTCCCAAAGTGCTGGAATTACAGGTGTGAGCCACTGCACTCAGTCTTTTCTATATTCTTTCTAATACTACTTTCAAATCAGGCAGTTATTTTCTGAGGTCATCTCTTTTTTTGCAGTACCTTATCAAACACAACCATAAAAGTCAAAGGATGCTTTCAGTAGTCTGCCTAGAAATCTCTTTGCCCAAGACCAAGAGTTCATTAGATACATTTGTTTCCCAATAAGTTACTAAAGACAACAATTTTACCTAATCATTCCCTATTACACAATGGGATTGCCACTTCTTCCACCTCCAATTGCAGTTTCTTTGCTATTTTTCCTGACTCTCCTAATAGTTTACTCATTCCTACCACTCAGTCCTAAAAAACCAATGCTGCGTATTTTAAGTTTTGTTATGGCAGCACCACACTTCTGGGTACCAATTTATGTACCTTTAGCAGTTGTTCCATAATGAACTATCCCAAATCTCTGTGGCTCAAAATAGCAATCATTCCTCATTCCTCACATGTCTGTTGGTCAGCTGGGGATTGGCTGATTCAGGCTGAGCTTGACTGGTTCTCCTCCGCTCCACCGAGCTTTGATCTAGGTGATCAGCCGCCTTAGTCTGGTTCAGCTGGGGATGCCCTTGTTCCATGTGTCTCTCACCTCCTGCTGGGACCAGTGGGCTAGCCTGGGTATGTCCACCTGAAGGCAATGATAGTGGCACAAGACAGGAAACTCAGTCCTGCAAGCCCTTTGCAAGTCTCTGCTTGAGCCATATCTGCTATCACCCCATTGACCAAAACACGTGACTGAGGTCAAATCTCAAAATCAAGAGGTGGGGAAGTACCTCCCACCTACCATAAGGAGGCCACTGCAAAGTTCCATGGCAAAGGGTGTGTACAGAGGGAGGGCTGAAGAGTGGGAGCCATCATGAAACCTGCCACTGTGGCCTAAGGCAAATACTCTCATACTTCTATTTCTCTGCACCTGCTCTTTCTCTTACTGGAATATTCCTTATAATTGTACAATCAGGTTGTATCTTCATTTTTCAGATGAAGGATCTGAAACTCGAAGAGGTGAGGTCGCTTCGTCAAGATCACAACAGCTAACAAGTGGCAGAATCCACATTTGAATCTAGACCTGTTTGGACACGTTTGGTGCCTACTAGAGCATATGAAATGTTGGGTACAAAAAAATAGAGGCCGGGCGCAGTGGCTCAAGCCTGTAATCCCAGCACTTTGGGAGGCCGAGACGGGCGGATCACGAGGTCAGGAGATCGAGACCATCCTTGCTAACATGGTGAAACCCCGTCTCTACTAAAAAATACAAAAAACTAGCCGGGCGAGGTGGCGGGCGCCTGTAGTCCCAGCTACTCAGGAGGCTGAGGCAGGAGAATGGCATAAACCCGGGAGGCAGAGCTTGCAGTGAGCTGAGATCCGGCCACTGCACTCCAGCCTGGGCGACAGAGTGAGACTCCGTCTCAAAAAAAAAAAAGAAGAAAGAATAAATAAGACCTAGTATTTGACCACACAACAGGGTAATTATAGTCAAAATAATTTAATTGTACATTTAAAAATACCTAGAAGAGGCCGGGCGTGGTGACTCATGCCTGTAATCCCAGCACTTTGGGAAGCTGAGACGGGTGGATCCCTCGAGGTCAGGAGTTCGAGACCAGCCTGGCAACATGGTGAAACCTCATCTCTACTAAAAATACAAGAATTAGCCGGGCACGGTGGTGCATGCCTGTAATCCCAGCTACTCCAGAGGCTGAGGCACGAGAATCGCATGAACCTGGGAGGCAGAGGTCGTGGTGGCTGAGATCCCACCACTGCACTCTAGCCTGGGTGACACAGTGAGACTCTGTCTCAAAGAAGACAAAAAATAGAAAAAACTAGAAGAGTATAACACAAAGGATAAATACTTGAGGGAATGGACAGTCTGTTTTCCATGCTGTGATTATTACGCCCTGCATGCCTGTATCAAAATATCTCATGTATCCATAAATACATATACCTACTATGTACCCACAAAAATTAAAAATTAAAAAAAAAAGTATACACAATGAAAGGCAAGTCACTTCTGTGATGGTCGTATCCATAGGGTTCTTGAATTGTAGGACCTAATTTTGGCTCACAAGCAGAGGAAAAAAGTGCCATTTATTAGGAACAAACTGGGTAGGTTATAGAAGTTAAAGAAAAGCTGAAGAAACAAAGGCAGTTTCAGAAAACTTTGTCAGAAGTGGGGTTTTGGAGGGCACCCCGTGAGGGGTGACTCAAGGCTTCTTTGTCACTCAGCCTAAGTGACACGCACCCAGAGAGTCTGATTGGCCCAGCCTGAGCATTGTGCCTACCCGCTGATCTCATGGGATGGAAGAGGGGTGGTTTCTTAAAAAGAAATGGTGACTGACATGGTGGCTCATCCCTGTAGTCCCAGCACTTTGGGAGGTTGAGGTGGGAGGATCATCTGAGCCTGGGAGTTTGAGACCAGCCTGGGCAACATAGGGAGATCTCATCTCTACAAAAATTAAAAAATCATAATAAGCTGGTTGTGGTAACTTACACCTGTGGGTCTCTGCTACTCAGGAGGCTGAGGTGAGAGGATTGTTTGAACCCAGGAGGTTAAGGCTGCCGTGGACTGTGTTTGATCTATTGTGCTCCAGCCTAGGTGACAGGGTGACAGAGACAGACCCTGGCTCAAAAAAAAAAACAAAACAAAACAAAAAAACAAGGAAAGAAAGAGAGAGAGAGAGAGAGAGACAGAGAGAGAGAAAGGAAGAAAGGAAGAAAAGATAGAAAGAAAGAAAGAAAGAAAGAGAGAGAGAGAGAGAAAGAAAGAAAGAAAGAAAGAAAGAAAGAAAGAAAGAAAGAAAGAAAGAAAGAAAGAAAGAAAGAAAGAAAAAGAAAGAGAAAGAAAAGCAAGCCTGAGTGAGTGAAATTAGCACAGAAAGGAGAAAGGAGGAGGAAATCTCGCTCTGGGAAAGCTCATTTGCTTCATTTCCTTTACAGTGCAATTGTTGGGGTCATGGACTGAGAACTAGGCTGTCTGGGTGTACAATCCTGACTTCGCCGATGACTAGTTGTTTTAACTAATACAGTCAGGGCACTTAGCCTTGCTGTGCCTCAGAGTCCTCATTGGTAAAATGCTATTGTGCAATAACCCATCAGCCTCAGTGGGTTATTGTGAAATGTAAATGAACTCACCTGTGTCATGAGCCCTGTCATGCATGTGTAATGAGCATTCCATTTGTGTCACTGTGTCAGGGGAACCGGGAGAGCAAGTGGAGCACTTAGGAAACATCCACTCCCGGGAGAGACAGCACAGGCTGCCAAGGTGGGGCCTGCTAGCCAAGGCACCTGAGGCCATGGCCAGGTGTGTCCCCTGGCCTGGAGAGGCACAGAGAGCTGCCAAGCCGGTCCTACTCCTGGGCGCTCTGTTTCTGGATGGAGGAGTTCTGAGAACTCAGGGGATGCAGCTGCTGTTAAGTCACCATCACAGAAGGTTCCCTTGCAGAATGGGACAAGCTCACTTTCCTGTTTCTGAGTCTCCTGTTTCTGGTATTGCTGTTGGGGCCTCCTGGGTGCTGGAACCAGAGTCGCAGAGGGTATGGCTTCCTGCACTGGTACCAGATGAGAAGGCATGTGGGCAGGCGGAATGAGCGCTAGACTTTGTTCCAGAGATTCTGCCTGAACTGTCGCTCCACCCTCCCATGAGCTACGTGGACTTGAGCAGACTCCTCTCAAGCTGACAGTGTCATCTGTCCAGGGAGCGGGGAGGCCCAAGGACTCCAAGCGCTACCGCAACTTCGATCCTGACACTCAGAGCTTAACCCCAGAGCCAGTGCCACCTTTTCCTGTCTCTGACCCCAGGGCCTTGTTTGTTTCCAGCATGACCAGGTGGCTCTTCAGTGCCACCCTCTATGACTTGTCTTTGCTTTTCTGCTTAAGCAGGCTCCAGGGTTAAATCAGGCCAATAAAAGCATTGGGTTACTCGACTCTGTGTGGGCGGACCCCACCTTATGCAGACCTGGTATTGCCCGATGGCAAGAGGATGGCGGAGGCCTGTCTTCAGTCCCCTCACTGGGGTTTCTGATGGTGTGTGCTGGCCAGGCACTGGGCTGGGCAGTGGGTGGGGTGACCCGGAGAGGTAGGGTGAGCGCCCTCAGTTAGAGGTAGGAGGCAGCGTATGCTTGGCTCAGAGAGGCACAAAGCGCAGGGGAGCTTCCTGGGACCCTTTGCTTATGGCCACACTCCACAGGCCGCCAGGCAGGATGTGCCCCCAGCCTGGCTGTTCTCTCATAATCTCATGATCTCAAGAAAGGAAATCAGGTTAGCCTGACAGGCTCGTCTTTTACAAAGCGGCTTGTTTTTTGTAAGGTTTGTTTCATTGCCCTACGTGACCCTAGACTGCAAGAAATCCAGTAGACAAGACCATCAGCCACTCGGATGGTGGAATGGGAAAGGACCGTGGGTCTCGCCCAGTCCCATCCGCTCATTTTTTAACCTTTTTAAAAAAATTAAGCCAGGTGGCCAGAGTTTCACATCCTGGCTCTGCCACGGGGCAGCTTCAAGCGTCATTGTGCCTGTTTTCCCACCTGTCAAAAGGGAACAGCACTGTTCTCTTTCAAGATAAAATAATGATGCCAATAAAATGTGCTGGGTGGTTGTAAGCCTCAAATGACCTAAGACATGGGCATATTTACAGCAGTGCCACACATGTCTCCAGGGCTCCCCAACATCCAGTCCAGTGCCTGCTGCTCCACCTGAGGCTGGGGGTTCCCTGGAGAAAGCTCTGTGCCCTCCTGGAAGGGGCTATGTCAGGAGCACCCTGGAGGACCTGCCCTAGCCCAGGGGCTTGGCCAAGCCATTATTCTGACCACTCTGCCCCCTCCCCAGACACTTTGACCCCCGTGTTGTAATTTCCAGGCTGCCATTCCCACACGCCAGGCTCTACCAGTCCTATTTGCTCAGGTATTCATTTCCTCACCCTTCCCATCTCCCCTCTTCAGCCAAGAATCCCTCCCTCCCCACAAATCTCATCCCAGCTGCTAATTTCTTCTGAAAACCTGATCCTCTCTGCCTACTAGGATGTAAATGACTTGCCAGGGGCTCCACTTAAGAGGATATGAGGAAACCACTTTATGCCCCTGTTGGAAGCTGTTTGCTTAATAGCGCTTTTCAAGGTGTTGTTCAAGACTGGGGAGGTCTCTGGCATGAAGCTGAGGGTCCAGGCAAAGGCAGGGGTAACATGAAGGAATAATTGTCCAAGCAGAAGCTGGAAGAGTTGGCCCCGCGGGCATCTAGCTGCCATAAAATGCCATGATTTTATGTTAGTTTTGTGTCAGCCTCATGTGCAAGAGTGAGGAGAAAATTCAAAGCTTGGAGAAGAAATCCAGAACATCAATGTTTCCATCAGCTTCATTTACTGACTGTTGAACTGAGAGACGAGGATGCCTGACATGTTCTTAGGGGTCGATTCTGACACTTTGTCCTAACTTCTATATTAAGAAGTGACACAGGAAAAATTAAAAATGACTGTCCTTCATTTGCACAGGACAAATGAAAGGACATGTTGTTTTTGGCTGTCCAGCATCCATCCCCTTTCTAATTATATCCCCGTTTCCTTTTGGGGAATTACCTCCCTGCCACATTTTTTGTCTCAGTGGGAAGATGATTCCAGGTACAGCACCCTACCGTGAAGCGCAGGGGATAGAGGCTCCTCATCTGGGGCCTGTGATCTCGGCTCAGCCATAGGGACCATCTCCTCCGTTCTCAGGTTACTTAGTCCACCATATTGCTGGAAATGGAAGTCACCACCAGCAGCTGGTCACTCTGGGTAGTGGAGTGAGCAGAAGGCATAGCTCACGTCCAGCTTTGCCATGACTAGTTATGTGACCTTTGATGTGTTGTTTATCTTCTCTGGGGCCCCATTTTTTTCACTGGTGTAACAGCCAAATGTCACAACAGTGATTTTGAGTAAAAGAGGCTGAACATAAATAACACATATTATATGAGTCCATTTATATACAGTTCAGGAACAGGCAACACTAAACTTTATTATTTAAGGATGCATACATAGCAAAATCATTTTTAAAAAAGGAAATGGGCCAGGCACAGTGGCTCACGCCTGTAATCCCAGCACTTTCGGAGGCCGAGGCAGGTGGATCACTTGAGGTCAAGTGTTGGAGATCAGCCTGGCCAACATGGTGAAACCCGGTCTGTACTAAAAATACAAAAATTAGCTGGGTGTAGTGTGGCATGTCTGTAATCCCAGCTACTTGGGAGGCTGAGGCAGGAGAATCACTCGAACCTGGGAGGCAGAGGTTGCAATGAGCCGAGATCACGCCACTGCACTCCAGCCTGGGTGACAAAGTGAGACTGTGTCTCAAAACGAAAAATAAAATAAAATGAATTTTAAAAAATAAAAGGGAAATGATCTTCATGAAAGTAAAGCAATGAGTACCTAGGAGACAGAGGGACTGTGAGTGAGGAGGGCCACCTGGGGAGGCTGGTATCATTCTGTCATTCAACCTTGACCTGGGTTGTTGGTTACACAGGTATTTTCCTTATGATTATTACAATTACAGTCATTCATAACAGTTTCCATTTGTGTATGTCCTTTTCTGTATGTCTGCCATGATAATGATGATGAAGAAGAAAAAAATGGATGATGGATTTAAAGAGTCCTGTCAACTGAAGTGCTGCCCAGATATTAGGGCTCAGGAAGAACCTCCTCTTCCCACCTGTCCTTTTTCTCTAGGTTCAGAATCCAGAATGTCCACACTAAAAGGAATCATTGTGGTCCAGCCTCCCATGCCCCGTTTTACAGAGGGGCAAACTGAGGCCTAAGAAGGTAAAGACATCTCCTCTTCCCTCTCTCCCCCTACCCTTCCAAGGGTTCCAGCCCTGAGATGTATGCCCTCCTGTACCCTAATGCTCCCTTCTTGCTTTGAGCACCTGGAGTGTGTGTGTGAGTCCAGCCACCTTGGAATTTAGAGCCCACAGGGCGTTCCCTCTCCTTGGGAACCAGTTCCAGTGCCTTCTATCTCAGGCTGAAAAAAAACCATTTGCAATTTCCTCCCACCCACGACTCCCTTCAGATGCGCTCAGCCTCAGGCGTGGTCGAGGGCTTTATTATTTTTTAAAGAACGCACACACACCCTCCCAAGCTCCCATCAGCCCTCTGAGCATCCTTCTGCAAACCTCTCCAAAGGCATAAAAACCAGCCTGGGGAAAGGGCTGGGCCTGCTGCAGGTGAATCTAAGATCTGGTTCAGACATTACGAGTGTGCAAGAGGCTCCCTTGTCTCCTTGTTCCCTCAGCAGATGCAGCCTTATTTCCCTTTGAATAAATTGCCTCCAGCTTGGTGCAACCAGGAACTTTACAAGCAGTCCTGCTCCCAAGCCCAGTAATTTGCCAGAAATTAGCAGTGACTAAGATGCACCAGCCTCTCTTTGTTCTGGGCAGTGGGGATCATCTTGTCCTGAGTTTTCATTTTCAGCACTGGTCAGAGAGCTGTGGACACTCAGCCACCCAGAGGCCCCAGGCCTGGGGTTAGGGGCAGCGGTGCTGCTCTTCCCTGATATTTGCCTTTGTTCCTGTGGCCTTGCTCAGGCTGAGGAGGGAGGTGCCACTGACTTTCCATGACATTTGTTCTTCTTTGTTTCTTTCCCATTTCCTTCTCACTTGTCTTCCAGAATAAGAAAGAAACAAAGAGGCAGACAGAAGGCCATTTTCACTGCTTTGTTAAAAATGGAAAGTTTTGTGATAGACTGGTGAGATCCTCCAAGTCCCTGGCCTCTAAGAGCCAGAGGGTAAAGGCCACTGAGTCTGTTGACCCGTAACCTGTCAACTCGTGGGCCCAGCCCAGGCACAAAGCCACAGAAACACGGCCACCACCCCAGTGAAATGGACTCCATCTATGAAGATCTGTTTCTGGGCCCAGCTCTGCAATTTAGAGGTTGGGTAATTTTGTGCATTTCACCTCTCCAAGCTTCGGTTTATGCATGTGTAGAATGGGTATGATGTGGTAGAATTAGATATGATCCACCGGATAAGATGAAGAGGCAAGACTGGCTACATAATTTGCAGGACCCAAAGCAAAATGAAAACGTGCAACCCCTCGTTCAAAAATTATTAAAACACTTCAGCCAGGCGTAGTGGCTCACGCCTGTAATCCCAGCACTTTGGGAGGCCGAGGCGGGTGGATCACAAGGTCAGGAGATCGAGACCATCCTGGCTAACACAGTGAAACCCCGTCTCTACTAAAAATACAAAAAAATTAGCCGGGTGTAGTGGCGGGCACCTGTGGTCCCAGCTACTGGGGAGGCTGAGGCAGGACAATGGCGTGAACCCAGGAGGTAGAGCTTGCAGTGAGCCGAGATTCAAGCAAGAGTTGAACCCAGTTCTGACGAGAAGGCCCACAGCCTTTCCAGCTTCATAGACAACTCCAGCAAGCAGACATGAGTGGGGAGGAGAGTCCCAAATCTCAGCTGAAATTCAAAGGGCAAGGTCTCCCTTAAAGGGGTGGGGATGGGCTGGGGGCCTCTTTCTCACTTGGATGCCCACCAAGTCTCCAGCCCTAGCCCTAGCCCTTGATGCTAGAGAACCTCCTGGAATCATTGGCTCCTCCTCGGCTGGTTAAGAGCCAAGGGCCTAGAGACCTTTTGAGCAACTGCTTAGAAGCCTGGGAGTCACCAGGGTGAGAAGCAACATCAACAGGGCCACACAGAGGGCCTTGGGCACCAATCCAAATGTCCCAACCATTCTCAAAGGGACAAAGAGAGGTGACATTGCAAGCCAGACGTGACTGCAAAACTGACTTCAATTTTGTAAATGCACCATCTGCCATTGAGAATGTAAATATGGTCATTCCATCAATAAAGCAAGTACGTTTCTTTCCAACTCAAAAATGTAGCAGAGGCCAGGTACGGTGGCTCATGCCTGTAGTCCCAGAACTTTGGAAGGCCGAGGCAGGTGGATCTCTTGAGATGAGAAGTTGGAAACCAGTCTGGCCAACATGGCGAAACCCTGTCTCTACTAAAAAATACAAAAATCAGCCAGGTGTGGTGGCACACGCCTGTAATCCCAGCTGTAATCACACACTTGTAATCCTCCCGTGCCTCGGGAGGCTGAGGCACAAGAATTGCTTGAACCTGGGAGGTGGAGGTTACAGTGAGCCAAGATCGCACCACTGCACTCCAGCCTGGGCTACAGAGCAAGACTGTTCAAAAAAAAAAAACCAAAAAACAAAAAACAAAGCAGAAATTGCACTGGGAGATGGGAGGTTTAGATGAGAAAGGTCACCTACTGTGAGCTTGGCACATAAAAGGAGCTGAGTATGTGCTAGTTCAACCTGAAAAGAAATTCTTCACTAAAGTCTTCATAAAGACCAGCTTTTATGCTCCAGAGCAAAGATCTGTTGGGCTGTGTTTGCCTCAAAATCAGGTGCCTCTTCTTCCCAGACCAGGCAGCCACGGAGAGGAGTGTAGGCTATGCACTGCACTACAGGAATGATAGACCTGGAGTTAGGCAGCCTGCGACGGAGGCCGGATGAGGTGGATCTGCTTCCTTAAACCACAGGTGGATCCCCAGAATGGACAGCAATGGACTCGTGCCTCCCACCCTGCCCCATTACCCACTGAGCCCACCGGCCTCAGCTCCCTATATAAAAATCCCTGCCTGACCTTTCAGAGCTGACAGTGAAGAGAGAGGCCCCTACAGCTCCAACTGTTGAGGGTCTCCCAGACCCTCTTTAGGGCATCCCCACCCATTACCACACTACCACCATGTGGCTTTGGGGGCCCAGGGTGCTGCCCCCTCTTTACCATTGCTTCTAATTTCCCTTCACTTCCCTTTGCCCACCCAGCAGCAGACCAAAGCCTTTAATCAAGATTGGATTAGGGCCGGGTGCGGTGGCTCAAGCCTGTAATCCCAGCACTTTGGGAGGCCGAGACGGGCGGATCACGAGGT
>NW_016807466.1:3001598-3077239 GCF_001698545.2 Rhinopithecus bieti | reverse complement strand
CTGGATTAGGATCAGCCAGGCACGGTGGCTCATGCCTGTAATCCCAGCACTTTGGGAGGCCAAGGCGGGCGGATCACCTGAGGTCAGGATTTCGAGACCAGCCTGGCCAACATGGTGAAACCCCATCTCTACTAAAAAAAAAATACAAAAATTAGCCGGGCGTGGTGGCAGGTGCCTTAATCCCAGCTACTTGGGAAGCAGAGGCAGGAGAATGGTTTGAACCTGGGAGGCAGAGGTCTCAGTGAGCCGAGATCGAGCCATTGCGCTCAAGCCTGGGGGACAAGAGTGAGACTTCTCTCAAAAAAAAAAAAAAAAAAAAAAGGCTGGATTAGGATCCCTGCAATGCCAAAAGGGAAATAAACAGTTGCCTGCAGCCGGGCCATCTGGCTCACTGACTTCAGCTCTCTCCGAGCCCACAGGCCCTGCCCCAGTCCCGTGGGATTTGGGGCAGTGTGAGGGTTTCACCCACCAGCTGCTCCCCGCCCCTCCTGCCTTGGGGACCCTACACCCTTCTGGGAGTAAGCCACTACTACTTTTCTTCATGTTAACCCAGAGAAATAAAGGAGGTCGGTATGTGGGAAAAAAAAATTTTTTTTTTTTTTTTTTTTTTTTTTTGAGACAGAGTCTTGTTCTTGATGCCCAGGCTGGAGTGCAATGGCGCGATCTTGGCTCACTGCAACCTCTGCCTCCTGGGTTCAAGCAATTATCCTGCCTCAGCCTCCTGAGTAGCTGGGATTAAAGGCACTCGCCACCACACCTGGCTCATTTTTGTATTTTCAGTAGAGATGGGTTTTACCATGTTGGCTGGGCTGGTCTCAAACTCCTGACCTCAGGTGATCTGCCCGCCTTGGCCTCCCAAAGTGCTGGGATTATAGGTGTGAGCCATGGCGCCCGGCCCATAAAACTTTTTTTCTTTTGAGACGGAGTCTCGCTCTGTTGCCCAGGCTGGAGTGCAGTCGTGCAATCTCGGCTCACTGCAACCTCCACCTGCAAGGTTCACGCAATTCTCCTACCTCAGCCTCCCGAGTAGCTGGGATTACAGGCATGCGCCACCAAGCCCAGCTAACTTTTGTATTTTCAGTAGAGGCAGAGTTTCTCCATGTTGGCCAGGCTGGTATCAAAGTCCTGATCTTAGGTGACCCGCCCACCTTGGCACCCCAAAGTGCTGGGATTACAGGTGTGAGCCACCGCGCCCGGCCGAGGAAATAGAATCCTAAGCATCTTCCTCCTCTTTGACTCTCTCCACCAACGTTCATTTATTTTCCTGAAGTTTCCATCTCAAGAGGTCTCAGGGAAGAAGCGCTGGAGTTGGGGTCAAAAGATCTGGATTTCAGTCTTGACTGCTGCGAACTGGCCGTGTGACCTCTGTCGAGTCACTTCGCTTGCCATTCTGTCCCTCAGTTTCCCCACCTACAAAATGAGGACAGTATTGGCCTCCCTCACAGCACAGCTGGGAAGATCCAGTGAATGCTACAGGGAAATACTGTTATGTCTTAGTGTTAGGGCGATCCCCTGCCCTGCCCAGTGTGGATATTTTGGCTCCCTCTGGAATTGAATGGACCCCAGAGCAGGAATGGACGCTCAAGGCCCCCAGTGGCTGCCAGGGCACTGTTAGTGCTTCGCATAGAGAAACCAGCTTCTTAGAGCCCCCTCCTGTTCCTAGGGCAAGAGGAGGGGAGAATAATGGGAAAGGGGGGCTCACTCTGAAATTTGCACAAGAAAGCATTTTCCAGTGTGATTTTGGTCTTTTGGTCTGAGTGGTACAATTAGCAACGGGATGGCAACTATGAATTCAGAGCAGCCAGGCTCTGCTCCTATTAGCAACGAAGGAGGAAGAAGTAGGCCAGCGCGGTGGCTCACGCCTGCCAGTCCCAGCACTTTGGGAGGCTGAGGCGGGCAGATCACTTGAGGTCAGGAGTTCCAGACCAGCCTGGCCAACATGGCGAAACCTTGTCTCTACTAAAAATACTAAAATTAGCCGGTCATGGTGGTGGGCGCTGGTGGTCCCAGCTACTCAGGAGGCTGAGGCAGGAGAATCAATTGAACCTGGGAGATGAAGGTTGTGGTGAACCCAGATCACACCAGTGCATTCCAGCCTGTGTGACAGAGCAAGGCTCTGTCTCAGAAAAAAAAAAAAAAAAAAAAAAGGGAGGGAGAGGTAGAGAGAGAGGTAACCCAGAGACAGACAGAGCCTGTAGGGAAAGACTGGATCATCCAGGAAGACACAGCAAGAGCGTGGGACAGTGATGAAGAAGGAGACAAAGATAGGACAGGAGAGTCATAGGGGCTGTGCTGAGAATATGAACATTAAAAAGAAAAACCAAATCGCGATTTCTTTACTGCAGGCCTACTGCCTTCCACCTCAGTGTCTCAGGTGAGATCACTGGGAAGGTGCGTGTCGAGTAATTTGCATGGGTAAAGCTGCAAATTCATATCAATAGAACTTGAGGTTCAAGGTTGTCCCCTAATAGGCCCCCCCCTTGCTCCCTGCCTTCCCTAATGTTTCTGGAACAGGACCGGGAATGCCGGGGTGCAGCAAGTGGGTACCCCCAGCCCCAGCCTGGGCATGCCACTCCTTGTCCTGCAGAAGCATGGCTGAGAGCAGCAAGTCCTCATGGAAGGAGGGAGGGGACCGCCCCGCTGCCCCTTCCTCTGAGCTCCTCGACCCACTCACTATCTGGGCTCTTGGCAGTCGTTAGCCGGTGAAATGCAGTGTTCCCTCTTCCTTGGTCTGACCTCCGCATCCAGCCCGTGGGCTCCCCGTGAGATCCCCTCACTTCCTGGCAGCAGGGCACTGTGAGTGATGCACAGGCTCAGAGCCACATGTCCAGGTCTGAATCAGGTCTGATTCTTCCTCCCCATGGGCTCTGGCAGCTTACCCTCTCTGTGCCTCAGTTTCCTTGCCTGTCAATGAGGATGATAGTAGCAGTGGTATTGTTACTGCTAGGTTGTTATGGCTGAATTATATCCCCATCTCCAAATTTCTATATGGGATCCCTAACCCCCAGGACCTCAGAATGTGATTGTGTTTGGAGATTGGGTCTTTACAGAGGAGATTTTGTTACAATGAGGTCATTAGGGTGGCCCTGATTCAATGTGACTGGTGTCCTTAGAAGAGGAGATTAGGCCGGGCGTGGTGGTTCACGCCTGTCAACCCAGCACTCTGGGAGGCTGAGGTGGGTGGATCACGAGGTGAGGAGTTCGAGATCAGCCTGGCCAATATGGTGAAACCCCATCTCTACTAAAAATACAAAAATTAGCCAGGCATGGTGGTGCACGCTTGTAGTCCCAGCTATTTGGAAGGCTGAGGCAGAAGAATCACTTGAACCCAGGAGGCGGAGGTTGCAGTGAGCCGAGATTGCGCCACTGCACTCCAGCCTTGGGGACAGAGCGAGACTCCATCTCAAAAAAAAAAAAAAAAAAGAAGATGAGATTAGAACACAGACACAAAGATAAGGCCTTGTGAAGACACAGGGGGAAGAAGACCATTCTGCAAGCCTAGGAGAAAGGCCTCAGGAGATACTAACCCTACTGACACCTTGATCTTAAACGTCCAGCATCCAGAACTATGAGAAAATTTTAACTTTCTGTCTTTAAGCCACCAGTCTGTGGCATTTGCTATGCAGTCCTAGGTGGCTGATACAGTCACGGTGGGGATGAAATGACTTCCTATCTTGTACCCACCCAAGGGTTCACTTTGACCGCTGCCCAGACAGAGCTGATATATCAAGACAGGGGAATTCCAATAGAGAAAGAGTAATTAATGCAGAGCCAGCTGTGAGGGAGACCGGAGTTTTTTATTACTCAAATCAGTCTCCCTGAGCCTTAGGGGAGCAGAGTTTGTAAGAATAACTTGGTTGGGGCGGGGGGAAGCCAGTGAGCCAGTGATGCTGATGGGACAAGGATGAAATCACAGGGAATCAAAGCTGTCCTCTCATGCTGAGTCAGTTACAGGGGGCAGGGCACAAGATCAGATGAGCCAGTTTATTGATTTGGGTGGCACCAGATGATCCATCAAATGCAAGGTCTGCAAAATCTCTCACGCACTGATCTTAGGAGCGGTTTACAGAGGGTCAGCATCTTGTAACCTCCAGCTGCATGACTCCTCAAAACCATGATTTCTAATCTTGTGGCTAACGTTAGTCCTACAAAGGCAATCTAGTCCCCAGGCAAGAAGGAGATCTGCTTTGAGAAATGGCTATTACTGTCTTTGTTTAAACTATAAACTATAAACTTTCTCCCAAAGTTAGTTCAACCTACGCCCAGGAATAAACAAGGACAGTTTGGAGGTTAGAAGCAAGGTGGAGTCAGTTGAGTGAGATCTCTTCCACTGTCTCAGGCATCATTTTGCAAAGGTGGTCTCAATCTGAAGCACTGAGCGCAGTGCCTGGCACATCCTGAGGCTCAGTAAGTGTTAACCCTTCCATTGTGTGCTGCTTCAAGCAGGTATGGAGCACTGGGCACAGTGGCTCACACCTGCAATCTCAGCACTTTGAGAGGCTGAGGCAGGAGGATCGCTTGAGCCCAGAAGTTCAAGACAAAGGCTTATCTTTGAACAAAGTCTTGTCTGCAAAATTTTTTTTAAAAACTTAGCTGGGCATGGTGGCATGTGCCTGTGGTCCCAGCTACTTGGGAAGCTGAGGTGAAAGGATCACTTGAACCCAGGAGGTGAAGGCTGCAGTGAGCTGTGATCATATCACTGCACTACTACAGCCTGGCTGACAAAATGAGACTGTCTCAAAGGGAAAAAAAAGAAAAGGAAAGAAAAGGACCAGGTGCGGTGGCTCACGCCTATAATCCCAGCACTTTGGGAGGCCAAGGCAGGAGGATCACCTGAAGTCAGTAGTCTGAGACCAGCCTGGCCAATATGGTGAAACCCCGTTTCTACTAAAAATACAAAAAAAAGAAAAAATTAGCCGGGCTTGGTGGCAGTTACCTGTAGTCCCAGCTACTCAGGAGGCTGAGGCAGGATAATCGCTTGAACCCAGGAGGCAGAGGTTGCAGTGAGCCAAGATCGCATCACTGCACTCCAGCCTGAGTGACAGAGCGAGACTCTGTCTCAAAAAGAAGACATGGGCCGGGCGCGGTGGCTCAAGCCTGTAATCCCAGCACTTTGGGAGGCTGAGACGGGCGGATCACGAGGTCAGGAGATCGAGACCATCCTGGCTAACACGGTGAAACCCCGTCTCTACTAAAAATACAAAAAAAACTAGCCGGGCGAGGTGGCGGGCGCCTGTAGTCCCAGCTACTCTGGAGGCTGAGGCAGGAGAATGGCGTAAACCCGGGAGGCGGAGCTTGCAGTGAGCTGAGATTCGGCCACTGCACTCTAGCCTGGGCAACAGAGCAAGACTCCGTCTCACAATAAAAAAAAAAAAAAAAAGAAGACATGGAGCAAGGAGGCCAGAGACGCCTGTTCTCATCTTGGCTGCAGCTCTAACTCAGGCAGGTCAGTTCCCTCACTTCCCTCCTCTGGGCTCTGTTTCCCAAACATGATATGAGGGGATTAGAGTGAACGGCAGTGATTTTCCAACTTTCTGATGGAAGTCACAGTGTGAAACAGCTGTTTACTTCCCTGTCAGGTGAACACATGGGTACCATGGAACCGAAACAGAACTGACACATACCAACACTCACTCCTACCATGTGTGATGCACGCTGGCATTTTTCATTTTATTCTGTTTAGGTGGTGACCTCTGAATTGATTTCATGATGACTAACCTAGTGGGTCACAACTGCAGTGTGAGGAGAGTGGGGCAAGTCTCCTCCGGGGCACTGAGGAGTTCCTACTCTGGAGAGGAGAGACCCCCATTGGTCAGGACTCCAGCCGTGCACCACCCACACTTCCTGTCTCAACCAGAACAGTCCTGCTGCTCTATGCTTTCTGTTTATTTGTTGGTTTTTGTTTTTGTTTTGTTTTGTTTTGTTTTTGAGGTGGAGTTTCATTCTTGTTGCCCAGGCTGGAGTGCAGTGGTGCAATCTCAGCTCATCACGACCTCTGCCTCCCAGGTTCAAGCGATTCTCCTGCCTCAGACTCCTGAGTAGCTGGGATTACAGGCATGTGCCACCACGCCTGGCTAATTTTTGTATTTTTAATAGAGACAGACCTTCTCCATGTTGGTCAGGCTGGTCTTGAACTCCCGACCTCAGGTGATCCACCAGCCTCAGCCTCCCACAGTGCTGGGATTATAGGTAAGAGCTACCGCGCCCGGCCTGCTCTATGCTTTATTCATTGGGCTTCCCCATAAGGTTCAGTTAGAAAAAGGTGTTCTCTAGTTAGGACCCCACCCCACCACCCCAAAAAAAACACAGAAAAATATGAAAGCCAATTGGACTGGGAGACCCTGGGTAATTATGAGCTCTGGTGTACTGGGGTTCTGTGGTTTAAATTGAATTGAGCAAAATAATTGTAAAAACAGAACAGAAATTTCTAGGAAAAGATGGAACTGAGACCAGCCTGGCCAATATGGTGAAACCCCGTTTCTACTAAAATACAAAAAAAAGAAAAGTTAGCCAGGCTTGGTGGCAGTTACCTGTAGTCCCAGCTACTCAGGAGGCTGAGGCAGGATAATCGCTTGAACCCAGGAATGGTGCCACTTATCAATCACCTACTAGGAACTGAGGCTCAGAGAAGTTCAGAACTTGTTCACAATCACATAGCTATGAGGAACATCTTGCTCTCCCAAGAAAAGCTAAGGGGAGAAAATCTTGAGCAAGAGAAAGTACCATGGCAGGCCCCTAACGTAAAAAGGAGAAACCCTACCAGGCACCTTTCAAGGCTATTGTGAGGATCGATTGAGACAATGCAAGTGCATGGCTCATAACAGTTGCTCAATAAACAGTAGCTATTGTTCTGGTCTTTTGGAAAGCTAAATTTAACCCACAGAACACCACCACCACCCCGACAACACACACACACACCCCATATGCTGGTGCTAAAATCCTGCTCCATAGCGTTTATTGCCAGTTCAGTTTTCAGGAGAAAGGACCACAGTGAATATGGTCTCTAATCAAACAAAACAAACATCACATTACGAGGAAGGCACATGGAGACACACTGCTCATATTGCCTTGAACACAAGTGCTTAAATGACAGCCAGATGCAGTGGCTTACACCTGTAATCCCAGCACTTTGGGAGGCCATGGTGGGCGGATCACCTGAGGTTGGGAGTTTGAGACCAGCCTGACCAACATGGAGAAACCCCATCTCTACTAAAAATACAAAATTAGCCAGGCATGGTGTAATCCCAGCTACTCAGGAGGCTGAGGCAACAGAGCAAAACTCTGTCTCAAAAAAAAAGTACTAAAAGGATATGTTCACTCCACGCTCCTCCCCTCTTGCAGATAACAAGGGCAAAGAGAAATGGAGGAATTTTCCTTCCAAAGTAGGGATCCAGGGCTCTAGCATCTCTGAAACAGAAGCTGCCATAGAGCTCACCCAATTGCATCCCCTAGCTCATTTTCCAGGTGAGGAGATTAGGGTCAAAAGAAGGCAAGGGATGGACCCAAGGTCACACAACATGCCTGCAGGAAAAGTGGCCCAGAACTACAGAAACCCAGTTTTAAGTTTTTACAACTCGGAAGGCAGGGATTTCCTCAGCCTCCATGAGTTTCCTGGTATGTTAGCCTTCATGCAGTTTGGTGCCAGATGGTAACCTCACTGTCCCCTAAATTCCTAACAGCCCTCAGCTCCAAGGGTCCAAGGGCTGTGCCTGAAGATAGGAGTGAAGCAGACTTTCCTATCAAAACTGCCAGTCTGCTGTTTGCTGCCTTGCTACAGAATCCATACTTGGACAATAAGCATCATCAGTCCAGTCGCACAGACAGGCATGCACGGGTGTTTGCAACTAACATGTCCCTCCCTGCCAGACTGTGAGTTTCCTGAGGGCAGGGACTGGGTCTTTCCAGCCAAATGATCTGGAACAGGTCATTTACACTCTCAAAGCCCCAGTTTCCTCAGTTTCTTCATAGGAACATTGGGGAAATGAAATGAGATCAACACAATGCCTGGAATCCAGTAAGTGCTTAATAAGGTTGGTTATTATTATTATTTTATTGATTTCTATTACTTGTATCCCAAGCACTAAGATATCGTAGTGCCACACAAAACAAAACAAACAGATACTCTGTAAATCTGGATGTAATACATGTGCCAGGAATGGTGCCACTTATCAATCACCTACTATCTACAGAACTTCTACTGCGTACTTGTATCAGTCAGCTACTGTCATGATATACTGTGTAACAAACCACCCCAAAACTCAGAGAATTAAACAGCCATAATTTACCCTCACTCGAGGGTCTGCAGGTCAACAGGGGCAAGACTCTGCCTGCTATGTGTTCACTCTGGGTCCCAGGCTAAAGCGGCTACAGGGGAAATGGTTGCTACAGAGATGGCAGAAGTGCAAAGAACAAGTGGAGGCTGGGTGCAGAGCCTCACCTGTAATCCCAGCACTTTGGGAGACTGAGACGGATGGATCACCTGAGGTCAGGAGTTCGAGACCAGCCTCCCCAACATGGTGAAACCCTGTCTCTACCAGAAATACAAAATTAGCCAGATGTAGTGGCACATGCCTGTAATCTCAGCTACTCAGGAGGCTGAGGCAGGAGAATTGCTTGAACCCCGGAGGCAAAGGTTGCAGTGAGCCAAGATCGCACCACTGCACTCCAGACTCGGCAATAGAGTGAGACTCCATCTCAAAAAAAAAAAAAGAAAGAAAGAAAAAAAGAAAACAAAGAACAAGTGGAAACACACAGTCTCTTAAGGCTCAGGCTGAGAACTGGTTCCTTCTGTCTCCTTGCAATTGGTCTAAGCAAGTCACATGCTCAACCTCAATGTCAGTGGGGCAGGGAAATCTACCACGAGGCTGTGGCAAGCATGTGGGTGTATAATACAAGCACAAGGGAGTAAAGAATTGCAACCAATAATCCCATATGCCCAGGCAAACCCATCAAGTTGATCTCTATTTTGCAAGTGGCTGAGGATTGGTCACTCCACCACTGTTTTCCTCCAATCTGTATCCAAGAATTACCAGAAGGATGCATCCCCACAGGGATCTTGGCAGGGGGGAGGAACTCAGACACAAAATCAAATGCATTTTGGAGCATTTTGCAAGCATAAAGTGTACAGCGTAAACAAACAGACAAAGTAATTCCTCTCATTTTGCCCTCTGCTGTTAGGGGTGTTTGTTCAAATCCTTCGTAACAAGGTATTTAATTTCAAGAAGCTGAAGCATTGAGCTGACGATGTGTTGTTTGTGAGCAAATTCCAGGGTCTGGAATTAAGAAGAAAGCATAGTTCGAGCCTACAGATTATCTTCCCCCATTAGGATGGAGCCTTCACTTTCACCTGACAACATCCCCTCCTTTCAGCAATGCCCCCCTCTTTTGCTTCTCCAGGGCATCAGACCTAGTCTGATGGGAGTGGGGGGAGTCAGAGGGCAGGAGGTACTTGGAGACCCTAACTTCTGGTGAGACAGAAGCATCTGGGGTTCCAGGTGCCACCCCCCACTGTGGGGCACCCTCTATCCTTAGAGTCTGGGCCTCTCCGACCTCCCTGGGGACATTGGAGGGGGCTGGAAGGAAGGTCGAGGAAGCAGAACTGCCGGGCGGGGGATGTGGAAGGAAGTCTATATTTGCTCCCTTGCAACAGCAAAGACTGTTTACCTCCAAGTCTGTGTTTTTCAAGGAAATGGAGGCCAGCAGAGGAAAAACGCCCTTGTGAAAACATTTCCATGAATTTATGTTGTTCATCTGGAGAGGCACGGCCCCCCGGCAAGGCCTCTGGGATTCGACATGGTCAGGATGAGGCTGGCCTGCTGGATCCAGGATGGAAGAACACCAGCCAGGCCAGGAGGTGACAGGTGCCACCTTGACTCAGCAGGGCCAAGGAGAGATGCACACACATCCCCCGGGGCCTCTCACTCGTGTTCAGATCTGTCTCTCATCAGCCGAAAGAGCAAGGGAACTCAGTGGGGTAGAATCAGAACACCTGGGTTTGAGGCCACAGGTCTGGTCGTTGTTTTCACAAGGGCAGGGAAGTGTGACTCTGGACACGTCACTAGGCTGCTCTGGGCCTCGAGGTCCTTTTCTTAAAGTGAGATTGAAATCTTGTAACTCTCAGGGTCATTGTGAGGACCAAAGGAGGAAATGAGTATGAAATGATCATTGCATCTCCTTTCTGATGGATGTCTGGTGGACGGACTCCTGCCAAGTGCTTGGAAGAGGCCGACTGGATCCGTGTGCTGAGTGAAGGAATAGCACCGCGCAGCAGTGGGGGTGTGAGGAGAAGGGAAAGAAAATGAAGGGGAGAGATGACAAGACCCTTGAATCTCAGGCCCAGGGTTGAGTGTTTGTCCCAACTAGAATTTTTTCACGGGGGGATGATCATAAAACCAACTCAAACTGGCTTCGGCACAAAAAGGAATGAATTGGCTCATGTAACTGAAGAGTTTGGGCGTGGAGCTGGGTGGTACAGGCTGCTTTCTCCAGAGAGGCTTCCCCGTTCACGGGCTCAGGAGGACTGCCTTCAAAATCACGCTTCCAGGTTCCAGGCCAGAGGAAGACGGGCATCTCTCTCACAGAACTCCCGGCTAGCATCTAATTACAGGTCACTTGCTCCAACTGGGATCCTTACCTATCCTTTAACCAATCCCTGTGGCAAATCAGGCCTCTCTCCTGGAACTGGGGAAGGGATTAAGTACTATACAAACACGTGGTTGAGTCCAGAGGATGGTGGTTTCCTGTGAACGTGAAGGAAACCATTCCCAGAAGAAGAGAGCAGCAGCCAAGCCCTGGGCTCCGCCTGCCCGCAGTGTGGACCAGCCGCGAGGGGCCCACCAGGGCATCCCTATCCTCCTGCCTCAGCCTCCCAAAGAGCTGGGATTATAGGCCTGAGCCACCACACCCAGCCATACTCTGCATTTATTTTATTTTACTTTATTTTATTTCATCTCATTTCATTTTATTTTATTTCAGAGACAGGGTTTCACTCTGTCACTCAGGCTAGAGTGCAGTGGCACTATCTTGATTTGCTGCAACTTCTACCTCTTGGTTCACTGCAACCTCTACCTCCCAGGCTCAAGCAATCCTCACACCCCACCCTCCTGAGTAGCTGGGACTACAGGCATACACCACCACGCCCAGCTAATTTTTGTATTTTTTTGTAGCAGTGGGGTTTGCCATGTTGCCCAGGCTAGTCTCGAGCTCCTGGGCTCAAGCAATCTGCCCACCTTGGCCTCCCAAAGTGCTGAGATTATAGGCGTGAATCACTCTACCTGGTACAGACCCAGCATTTAGACAGTGACCCAATGGCCTCCGCAAAGAGTGAGTGAGCTCAGTCCCCACTCACCCACAGCAGCCCCGTGCAACACTGAGGACATCGCCTCACCTCTCAGGCCCTGCAGACAAAGAGTGCAACAGGCCAGCTGGGGCTGGAGTGATGGCTGAGCTGAGAGCTGGGGTTTGGGCAGGGCCTCGGCTCCCAGCCTTCCCTCCACCAGTGCCCAGTTGGCTTCACCAGCTTCTCCCCACCCTCATATGATCGCTCTCTTTAATCCAGCAAAAAGCTTTTACCTTGTTTCAGCTGCAGAGGAGCCCGAGGATTTAGATTTTGCATTTTAAATATTTATTCATGTTTTGATTTAAATCCCTAAAACTAATTCTGGGCATTCCATGAGCCACATGGTTCCCTAAGATCCTAAACCCTTTTCTCATTCCAGGCCAGTGTCTCATCAGACTAATGTAGTACAGTGGGGTTTGTATGTGTGTGTGTGTTTAATAGAGAAAAACAAAAACCAGGAGGGTTTTGGAAATGTTAAACTGTTGTTTCAGTCTTTTAAATTTTGGATTGTTTCCATGGTAACTGGTAACTTTGCTTCTTTGTTTTCTCCAGTTTTCCGGAGAGGCCAAGGCAGCTCTCCACAGCTTCTCAAGTAGGCTTGGATCCAAGTGCAGGCATGGGAAGGGGGCAAGCCGCAGCCCCAGTGTAACGAGCTGCCCCCCAGGATTCACCACCAACTGGGCGAAGCTAGAGTCTGAACAGGCCTCATGTAGACCTTACTCCCCTTCCCATGTCCCCCTGAGGCTCAAAGCAATTCCATCGAGCTCCGAAGAGTCCATGTGTCAGAGGTGTTTGAGCCAGAGCAACTCCATCCTGAATAGCGGTGGGGTAAAATGAAGCTGAGACCTACTGGGCCGCATTCCCAGGAGGCTAAGGCATTCTCAGTCACAGGATGAGACAGGAGGTCGGCACAAGATGCAGGTCACAAAGACCTTGCTGATAAAACAGATTGTGGTGAAGAAGCCGGCCAAAACCCACCAAAACCAAAATGGCGATTATGAAAGGAACCTCTGGTCCTCCTCACTGCTACACTCCCACCGGCGCCTTGAGAGTTTACAAATGCCATGGCAACGTCAGGAAGTTGCCCTATGTGATCTAAAATGAGGAGGCATGAATAATCCACCCCTTGTTTAGCATATAATTAAAAAATTACCATAAAAATGGATAACCAGAAGCCCTGGGGGCTGCTCTGTCTATGAGTAGCCATTCTTTTATTCCTTTACTTTCCTCATAAACTTGCTTTCACTTTGCACAGTGGACTCACCCTGAATTCTTTCTTGCATGAGATCCAAGAACCCTCTCTTCAATCGGGACCCCTTTCCAGTAATACATGTGCATGCTAGAAGCCCAGGTCTCAGGCTGCAGGGTTCGGGGGCAGGGTGGAAGTGGGCACCCTGCCCCAGCCTTCCTGAGATGCCTTTCTGCACATCCGGACACCCTAATGCCTGGGCCTGTGGAGGGCAACCTTGGGCTCTTCCTCCTGGGAGCCAGGCTGAGGTCCCCCTGGCTGTTCTCTGGGCTCAGCTGGTTGTGCAGCCTCAGCCCCAGGACCCCAGATGAATCTGGGAAACTGCTATGCTCAGAGGTCTCGCTTCCCAAAGGGGCCTGTTCTGGTGCTGAGCCTCCGTTTTGCCAGCTGGAGTTCCCAGAGTCCCACTTACGATGCTTTCTGCTTTTGGCACCTTCCCCTCATCCTCTAAAATGGTTTTGTCAGCTCATGTCCTGATGCACCATGTCATAAATAAAATTTAGTGGGTGTGCCACTAAATTGGCAGGACACTCTGCCAGTGCCCTGGCAGGCAGGTGACAGAGGCCACACTCAGACAGGGGGATTGGGGCTGTCAGGGTACCTCAGATAGGGTATGGGCAGGGTTAGGGCTACCAACACAGGATGTCGAAGCACCCCAGGTCTAGACAGGCACCAGCCCCTAGCCTTAAGGGGACAAAGGGTGGGCCTGAGCCGGAGTGGCAGGAAAGGGCTGTCCACAGAGTCTGGGACCCTCACTGAAGGACACTGCCATTGCTAACGCTCAGCCCAGCTGCCACTTGGCAATCAACGCCTGGCCTCACTCTCTCCCTCCTCAGTCACCCATGGTGCCTCCCTTTGACCAGCCCCGCCTGGAAGCCAGAGGCAGGGGCGCCCATGGATGCCATGGAGCCAGGGCAGGGAAGGGCTGGGAGTGAGACTGGGTGGCAGAGCAGAACCAGCTCCACAGGACCCAGCAGCTCCCCACTGCCCATGGGAGGAGCCGAGGTGCCCCACAACCTATGCTCCTGGCGAGTCCCAGACCTCTCCCCAGCCCTCCTATTCACAATCAGGATACTCCTGTTGGGGAGGGGGCACTGGGGTCTTGCTGCATCCAACTTGCCTGACAGGGCCTGTGCCAGGCTCTGTGAGGATGGGTCGATGGGACCAGCCCTGGCCTCTGAGATGCCCTTAGCCTAGTGCTCTGGGTGGGAGAGGACTGGGAACAAGAGGCCTGGGCCTGGAAGATGCCCGGTTTCAGGCACCCATGCCCACCCATCACCACATACACCTGGGGCCAATGCTCATGGACTAGGGTGGCAGGCGTTGTTTGGACCTAGCATCTAGAAGCAAGCCAGAGAATCCAGGGGGAACTGATGGGTGATGTGCCCGGGAGTAAATTTGGGTTAATTGCCAAGAATTTTTATAAGGTCTAAGCAGGCCAGGCGGGGTGGTTCACGCCTGTAATCCTAGCACTTTGGGAGGCCAAGGCGGGTGGATCACTTGAGGTCAAGAATTCAAGATCAGCCTGGCCAACATGGTGAAACTCTGTCTCCACTAAAAATGCAAAAATTAGCCAAGTATGGTGGCACAGGCCTGTAATCCCAGCTACTCAGGAGGCTGAGGCAGGAGAATCTCTTGAACCCGGGAGGTGGAGGGTTCAGTGAGCCGAGATCGTGCCACTGCACTACAGCCTGTGTGACAGAGTTAGACTCTGTCTCCAAGAATAGATAAATAAATAAATATTTAAAAATGAAATGAAAAGAAGGTCTAAGCAGCCATCATTGAAAAAGACACACACAGCCCGACTCTCCAGAAGCACGGGGGACAGGGTCCAGGCGAGACAATGTGGCTGCTTTCTGGGCATGAGCAGAGACCACAGGATGGGGAGAAGGAACCATCTGGCCGTCTGGAAGGAACAATATTCTAGACCTTAGGAACAACAAGGACAAAGGCCCTGGGGCAAGAGCACATTTGATGAGCACAAGAAGCAAAAAGGCAGAGTGTGTGGCAGGTGGGTGGGCAGGAGGGAGGCCACAAGGAGGCCAGGGGCCAAGACACACGGGTTCTCAAAGGAAGGAGTGACAAGGGGAGCCACTGGAGGACGCTGAGTAGAGAAGAGATGGTTTCCATGCTCAGACACTGTGTTTGCCCCAGAAGATGGGCAGAGGGTGGGGACGAATATTCTGTCTTCGCTCAAGGGGAAGCTTTCAAAGGCCAAGTCCCAGCGGCCAGGTGCGGTGGCCCACAACTGTAATCCCAGCACTTCGGGAGGCTGAGGTGGGTGAATTATCTGAGGTCAGGAGTTCAAGATCAGCCTGGCCAACATGGTAAAACCCCATCTCTACTGGGGAAAAAAAAAATACAAAAATTAGCCGGGCGTGGTAGTCTGCGTCTGAAATTCTAGCTACTCGGGAGGCTGAGTATCACTTGAACCCAGGAGGTGGAAGTTGCAGTGAATCAAGATTGTGCCAGCCTGGGTAACAGAGTAAGATTCTGCCTAAATAAATACATAAATAAATGCCAAGTCCCAGGGAGGGAGAAAGGCTGGGGCAGAGGGTAGAGGCCAGGGGGAGGCCTGGGATACTTGACCTTGGCCCAGGACTCAAGGCTGAGTGCCACAGGCCTCGGCACACCTCCTGGCAGCCCAGGGACAAAGGCTTGGTTTATCTGTCCACTTGTGTACTCCCCCCTCTGTTCCCAGGCGTTTTGTCCCCACCACTGTGACAACACTGACCTTCGAAAATTATCACTGTCAGCTGAGCTATATCCCCCCCATGCTGTAGGCTCCTGGGGGGACTCTGCTAAATGAAAGTGATTGTCACATGGATCCATCAACCCTAGGGTCAGGGGCTCTCAGGCGTTCAGCCTGGAGGCCCCTCTGTTTCATGCAGGCCTCGTCTGCTCAAGGCCAGGCCCCATGCTAGGACACAGCAGCGTGGAGACAAGTGACTGATGTCTTGAATCCCTAGAGCAGGTGCTGAATGATGCTTGAGTAAATGGAATGACCTCTGAGGCTTTGTCACCCCTCAGTTGGTCGCAGTCCCCCGCCGTGGTGGGGAGGGGACACACACCTCCCCAGCTGTCAACAGTCGACTGAGACAGCATCTGTAACCCATGCCTTTTCAGGGAGAGTGCATCAGTCGCAGTGTTTGAAGAGGGAGACTGGCTCCTTGGAGGACGTGACAGTGAACCTGGGCCTGGAAGGACCAGTGTTGTCTGTGAACCTTGGACTTACCAAGTGGGAATCTCTGGGGCAGGGGCTGCTATTCTGTGTCTGTAACAGCAACTTGGCTGATTCTGAAGGGAGGCACCCCAGGCCGAAGGTGCATCTGGAGCAGAGGCCCAGCAGGGGTCTAGCAGAGTGTGTCTGGGGCACAATGCATGAAGCTGTGCAGTGGACAGGGAGAAAACCACAGGGAATGGCCCTGGGAAGGAGGGTGCATGGGTTCGAATAACCGAACGAAGGAAGTAACGCACAATGTGGCATGCCCACACACAGACAGCTGCAGACCGTGTGGGCGTGGAAGATCCCAAAGGCCCCTACTTATCAGAACCGCCTCTTGGGAAGTATCCCGAGCCTATGGATTTTAACTGAGTGAAGGCCTCCCGAATACCCAGGAGAGGAAATTAATTAAAATGCATCAGGCTGGGCGTGGTGGCTCATGCCTGTAATCTCAGCACTTTGGGAGACCAAGGTGGGCAGATCACTCGAGGTCAAGAGTTCGAGACCAGTCTGGCCAACATGGAGAAACCCCATCTCTACTAAAAATACAAAAATATGCCAGGTGTGGTGGCAGGCACCTGTAATCCCAGTTACTCGGGAGGCTGAGGCAGGAGAATCACTTGAATCCAGGAGGTGGAGGCTGCAGTGAGCTGAGATCGTGCCAGGCACCCCAGCCTGGGTGACAGAGCGAGACTGTCTCAGAAAATAAAATAAAGTGCATCAGTATGTTCATCTTCCGGCCAAGCAGGTGGACCTATTTGACACTGCCACCGGACCACGTGGGAGGTAAGTTCTGTTGGGAGCTGAGAAAGACAGGCCTCCAGAATAGCATGGAGCAGAACTGGAAGAGAAAACTTGGCAGATTAGGCCATTGTGTCCATGGGGGACTGCCCAGGAGGCAATCAGAACACTGAATGAGGGAATCCAGTCATTTGTGGCTTGCTGGGTGGAAGGTGCTGGCTGGGGCATCAGGAGGCCTGGGTTCAGCCCTGGGCTTACCACCCTCTGCATGTGGGACTTTGCTTGGTTCTCTGTCTCTGTTTGGGACCAAATTCTTCACCTATTAATGGGAGCCTAGGGTTGGGTGTGGTGGCTCATGCCTGTCATCCCAGAACTTCGAGAGGCCAAGGTGGGAGGATCACCTGAGGCCAGGAGTTCAAGATCAGCCCTGGCAACATAGCTGCATCCTGTCTCTACCAAAAAATAAAAAAAAATTAAAAAGTGGAAGCCTAGACCAGTTATCTCAGCTTAACTTTCCAGCTCCAAACATTAAGAAAACCAGCCTCATTCTACCTCTTCCTTGGGAGGACTCTGGAGAAACCCTGGGTGTAGCAGGGTTTTCTGCCTGCCAATGTGCTTGGCATTCAGGGAGACCAGGATGTCACTGAGGCTGCCTGCCACCGGCGCCCAGGCCTGGAGGCCTGCAGGCCCGCCTGGAGCAGGTGAGGATTCAGGATGTGAGTGGGTTTTTCCCTGAAGCTTCTCAGGCCAGAGCCGAGGGAAATACCAGCATCCTGGCAGTTTGCCACCTGAGTCAGCCCAGCTCTGGCTCATTCGAGGAAAACTAACTGCAGGAAGCCAGGAAGTCTGATGTAGCAGGATGTGTGTGTGTGTGCATGTGGGAAGGCGCATGCCCTTGTGTGGGCCTATCCATGGGAAAGGGTTCACAGGTGTGCAATGCTGGCATTTGTCCGATACATACCATTGTGGCTATAACAGCCTTAAAATATTCTAAAACTTCCTTACCTGCTGGTAAAAGCCACCAGCCTCAACACCCCCTGAGTGCCCCCTGCTGCCACAGCTCCCTCCCTGGACCCCTGGGACCTCCCCCATGAGCCTCCAATTGAAGGGTTAACTCTCAACCCTGCACCAGCAAAAGCAAGAGAGTGTTCTGGTTGGTGGAAAGAACAGGGGACCCTCCCTGTTGTTACGTGTCTTGACAATTGCCCTGTGAGTATGTACATGTGTGTATGTATATGTGAAGTTTTGCATCTTCAAGCTCATACAGGCCAGCTTCACTAGAGAGCCTGTTACTCATCTTTCCACGGCAGTTTAATAAAATGTGTCCCCTTCCATTATTTCAGAGGAAGGAATCTGAAGTTTGCAGGCAGGAGAAAGGGGTTCCCTGCCCAGCAGGGCTCAGGGGCCCAGGTAGGGAAAGTAGCTCAGAGAAGTTGACAACCTGCCGAAATCAGTCAGCCAGTAAAAAGAGGAGCTGAGGTTTGAACCCAAACAGACTGGATTGCACTAGGCCTGGGGTTTTGAGCTCTGAATCAGCCTGGGGACGAATAGCAGCAGCAGCACCTCAGCTCAGCTTCCCAGCTTGCAAAGGTTTCTTACATCTACGGAGCCTCCCAACCCATTCATTCAGTAGGTGAGGTCCCGCAAGCCTAAGTGGCAGAGCCAGGACTCAAACCCAGGTATCAGTGACTCAGTGACTGAGTTCTTAGCACTGCCCCCACAGGCAGCAAAATGGGCACAGGGACTGTGGGGGACAGGCTATCTTCTCACTTGTGATATGCAGCATCACACACACTGGGCCAGCATTTTCTTAGGTCACCAAACACCTGCTAAGATACATGTATCACTGACCAAAACAAGGGAGACCAAAAGACGGGAGCAACCCAAATGTCCATCAACTGATGAATGGGTAAACAAAGTGTGGTATGTGCACACAACGGAATATTATTCAGCCATAAAGAGGAACAAAATACTGATACCTGCTACAATGTGGATAAACCTTGAAAACACCATGCTAAGTGAAAAAAGCCAGACAAAAACCACATATGGTAAGATTCCATTTATATGAAATTTTCAGAGTGGGTAATTCCATAGAGACATAACACAAATTGGTGGTTGCCAGGGGCTGGGAGGAAGGGGGAATGGGGAGTGAGTGCTAATGAGCACAGGGTTTTCTTTTGGGTAATGCAAATGTTTTGGAACTAGATAGAGGTGGTGGTTGCACAACACTGTGAATATACTAAATGCCACTGCATTGTACACTTTAAAATGGCTAATTTTATCTTATATGAATTTCATCACATTTTTTTAAAAACCAAGGGAGAGACTGGGCACAGTGGCTCATGCCTGTAATCCCAGCATTTTGGGAGGCAGAGGCAGGAGGATCACTTTAGCCCAGGAGTTTGAGACCAGCCTGGGCAACATAGTGAGATCCCTCCTCTATAAAAAATAAATAAACAAACAAATAAATAAAAACAATGGGCCAGGCACAGTGGCTCATGCCTGTAATCCCAGCACTTTGGGAGGCCGAGGCAGGTGGATCACGAGGTCAGGAGATCAAGACCATCCTGGCTAACCCAGTGAAACCCCATCTCTATTAAAAATATAAAAAATTAGCTGGGCGTGGTGGCATGCACCCATAGTCCCAGCTACTCAGGAGGCCGAGGCAGGAGAATTGCTTGAACCCAGTAGGCAGAGGTTGCAGTGAGCCGAGATCTTGCCACTGGACTCCAGCCTGGGCAACAGTGAGACACTGTCTGAAAAAAAAAAACAGAAAACAAACAAAAAACAAGCAAGGGAGAAAGGCAATTATACTGCAATATTTTAAAACAAAAAAACTATAATGTATTAAATTTTGCTGTGTGCTAGAATCTATATGAATACAATCAGAAAAACATTACATTAAAGCCTCTTGGGCTCTGCCTTAACTCTCCAGCCAGGACCATTCCTCTAGGACTGAACCCTGCCATGGACTTACTGACCTCCCCACCTCCCCCAAAACCCCATGTCACAGGAGCCCTGTGATAACTTGTTACATCTGTCATGGAAAACTGATACACAGTCCTTTCCCCAGACTCCAATTCCTGTTACAGTTGATTGGTCCAAGGGTGGGCAGCTTAGCTAAATTGTACCAGAATCCTTTCTCAAAAATGAAACTGGAACTAGGTGTGGTGGCATGCACCTGTAGTCCCAGCTACTGGGGTTGCTGTGGTGGGAGGAGTGCTTGAACCCAGAAGTTTGAGGCCAGCCAGGGCAACATAGTGAGACCCCTTCTCTAAAAAAATAATAAAAATAAAAAGTGTTGGAACTGGAACTGAGCCAGATTATCACTGCCTAGCTAAAGATGTAGGATGTAAAGCTTAGAAGTCGTGCTGGCCACGTTTCCTGCTGTAGGGAAAGGCCAGTCTGCAGGAAACAGGAAGAAAGGCAAGGCACGAGACAAAAGAGACAGAGTCTTGATGGAGGAGTGGGAGTCTTCAGTTCCAGAAAAGCCAAAGCTGCAGGACATCTGCCCTTCCATGGGCTTGGTTGTTAGCCTGTTCTTCCTCTCTTGGGTCTCTCTTCTTCCACTGAAATAAGCACTGAATTGTTGGGTGTAAACCAACATGGTCATGATATGTTTTAGTTAATGCACTGCTAAATTAAGTTTAATATTTAGATTTGTATATTTTTGCATCTATGTACATAAGATCAGCCTGTAATTTTTCTTCCTTTTCCTGTTCCTATCTGGTGTGGTAATTGGTCTTAATATAAGTTCTTTTTTCAATTCTATTTTTCTGGAAGAATTTAACAAGAATAGGTAAAAAGTCACAGTGTGATTTTTTTTAATTCTCTGGGATACTGGTTTTGTTTTCAGTAATGCTTTATCTATTAGTTCAAAACAGAGGACTCCATATGGTATGGACTTTAAAACAACCACTATTTTATTTTATCTCATGATTTTGTGGCTGAAAAATTCAGGAAGAGTTCAGCTGGATGGTTCTTCTGCTTTGTGTGGGTCAACTGAGGCTACCTGGTGTTATTCAGCTGGTGAATGACCTCGTCTAGAGGATCCAAAATGGACTTGCTCACAGGTCTGGCACCTGGATGGAGATGGCAGAAAGAATGGCCCAGTTGGCCAGGTGCAATGGCTCAAGCCTGTAATCCCAGCCCTTTGGGAGGCCAAGGTGGGCTGACCACTTGAGGCCAGGCATTCGAGACCAGTCTGGGCAACATGGTGCAACCCCGTCTCTACTAAAAATACAAAAAAATAGCTGGGTGTGTTAGCACACGCCTGTAATCCCAGTTACTTGGGAGGCTGAGGTGGGAGAATCGCTTGAACCTGGGAGGCAGAGGTTGCAGTGAGCCAAGATTGCACCACTGCACACCAGTCTGGGTGACAGAGTGAGACAAAAACAAAAAAAAGCAAACTTATGGAGATGGATGGTGGTGATGGCTATACAACAATGTGAATGTACTTAATACCACTGAGCTGTATACTTAACAATGTTTAAAATGATTAATTTTATGTGTTTTACTACAATTTTTTTTTAAAGTCAAGAAAGTGATAAGAACATTACAGAAACATAATGTTATTCTGGAACCTGCTTATATTGCAGGCGATGTTTCATGTATCATTGATTATTTTCTCCTATTATTGCATTCACTCATATGCTGTTTAATTATTATAGCTTTATAATAAAATCTAATTTCTGGTGTTTCAAGTGAAAAAAAGACTGTTAGACAAACTTCAGGGAGTGCTGATTTTTCTTAAAATGGTTTTTTTTGTTTGTTTTTTTAGAGACAGGGTCTTGTTCTGTCATCCAGGCTGGAGTACAGTAGTGCAATCATAAACCAGAGATTTTTTTTTTTAAGTGTGTTATTAAAAAGTTAATGTGGTCAAGCACAGTGGCTCTTGCCTGTAATCCCAGCACTTTGGGAGGCTGAGGTGGGAGAACAACTTGAGCCCAGGAGTTTGAGACTAGCCTGGGCAATATAGCTATACCCCCTCTGCAAAAAAAAAAAAAAACAAGAAAAAAAGGTTGATGCTAGTAAATATGAAGACACATAAAAAGGACAATTTCCTAAATTTCCTAGAAAATGGACTCGGGTAGAAATCGAAAATTTAAAACAAACTGTTCAAGAAATTGAATCAGTAGTTAAAAATATATATAATTATAAAATGATGTTACTTTCCCACTGAATGAGGGGAATCTTTGTCCCCATCATTTTTTTTTTGATATAGAGTCTCTGCTGCCCAGGCTGGAGTACAGTGGTGCAATCTCGGCTTACTGCAACCTCTGCCTCCTGGGTTCAAGTGATTCTCCCACCTCAGCCTCCCAAGTTAGCTTGGACTACAGGCATGTGCCACCGTGACTGGCTGATTTTTGTATTTTTAGTAGAGACAGGGGTTTCACTGTGTTGGCCAGGCTGGTCTCAAACTCCTGACCTCAGGTGATCCACCCACCCCGGCCTCCCAAAGTGCTGGGATTACAGGCTGAGCCACTGCAGCCGGCCCAGAAGTTTTTCATTCTACAAAACTGAAACTCTATACCCATCAAATAATAACACCTCATTCCCTTATCTGTGGCAACCATCCATTCTACTTTCTGTCGGTGTGAATTTGACTACCCTAAATACCTCATATAAATGGAATCATACAGTATCTGTTCTTTCGTGCCTGGCTTATTTCGCTTGGCGTATCTTCAAGATTCATCCGCATTGTAGCATGTGTCAGAATTCCCTTCCTTTTAAAGGCTGAATAATATTCTCTTATATGTCTATACCATATTTTATCTTTCCTTCCATCAATGGACATTTGGGTGCTACCATTTTTGTCTATTTTGAATAATGTTGCTATGAACGTAAGTGTACAAATATCTATTTAAGTCCCTGCTTTCAATTCTTTCGGGTCTATAACCAGAATTGGAATTGCTGGATCATATGATAATTCCATGGTTAATTTTTTTGACAAACTGCCATGCTATTTCTAAAAGAGCCCATTTTTTGTCTGTGTTGATCTTTAATTTCTCATTAATTTCTGTGGTTATCCTTGATACCTTCTGTGGTATCCTTGATTAATTTCTGTGGTTATCCTTGATACCTTCCCTTCTACTTTCTTTGAGCTTATTCTATTCTTTTGCTAGACTAAGTTAGATGCTTAGCTTATTTATTTTTAGCCTTTCTTCTTTTCCATTATAAGCCCTTTAAGGCTAATAACTTTATTTATTTATTTTTTATTTATTTATCTTATTTATTTATTTATTCTATTTATTATTTTTTTAGACGGAGTCTTGCTCTGTGCCGCCTAGGCTGGAGAGCAGTGGCACAATCTCGGATCACGGCAACCTCCACCACATGGATTCAAGAGATTCTCATGCCTCAGCCTCCTGAGTAGCTGAGACTACAAGTGCTTGCCACCACACCTGGCTGATTTTTGTGTTTTTAGTAGAAATGGGGTTTCACCATGTTGGCCAGGCTGGTCTTGAACTCCTGACCTCAGGTGATCCGCATGCCTCGGCCTCCCAAAGTGCTGGGATTACAGGCATGAGCCACCACACCTGGCCAAAGCTATACATTTCTAAGTACTACTTAAGTTGTATCTCATTTTGAAATGTAAAATTTTTTTCACTCAACCCTAAACATTTTCTAGATTTTTATTATGATTTCTTCTTTAAACCCATGTGTTATTAGAAGTGGATTTTAATTTTCTAAACAGTTATTTTAAAGTTATATTTTGGAATTATTTTCTAGGTCAATATGATAGGATTTTAAAAGTAGTTGTTGAGATTTACCCTATGATCTAACATGTAGTCGATCCTAATTATCTATTTAATTAATATCTTCTTGATATTTATTAGTAATTGTATTATGCTAATATTAATTTGTTTATATAATTATATATTTGTATTTACAATTTATATTATAACCACATAGCGATATTGTTTAATTTGTGATTAATAATAGTGATGATTAATATTTAATATTTCAAATGTGCATTCTCTACTTGCTGGGTCTAATGTTCTATGTATATACAAGAGATCAAACTCGTTAATTCTGTGGTTCAAATCTTCTATTGTCTGCTTGATTTCTCAATTACCAGAAGTATATTAAAATCTCTATAATAACAGATTTCTTATTCTTACCATTGTTAATTCTTTATGCATTTTTATGCTATGTCTGCATGCATCTGTTCTTACATATTAAAGTTGGTATATGTTGTAGGTCAGGCGTGGTGGCTCAGACCTGTAATCCCAACACTTTGGAAGGCAGAGGCAGGCAGATCACTTGAGGCCAGGAGTTCGAGACCAGGCTGGCCAACGTGGCAAAACCCCGTCTCTACTAAAAATACAAAAATTAGCTGGGTGTGGTGGCACATGCCAGTAATCCAGGATTTGAACACAGATGTTTGAATACACAGCCTGGGTAAATTTCACTACATTTCCTTGATTTCTCTCAAAGAGTGGTTTTAAAAAACAAAGAGCAACCAACTCAAAACCAGTGCACTTAACAAAAACACAACCGGCCAGGCACGGTGGCTCACGCCTGTAATCCCAGAACTTTGGAAGGCCAAGGAGGGTGGATCACCTGAGGTCAGGAGTTCAAGACCAGCCTGGCCAACATAGTGAAACCTCGTCTCTACTAAAAATACAAAAAATCAGCCAGGCGAGGTGGCAGGCGCTTGTAATCCCAGCTACTTGGGAGGCTGAGGCATAAGAATCGCTTGAACCCGGGAGGCAGAGGTTGCAGTGAGTGGAGATTGCGCCACTGCACTCCAGCCTGCGTGACAGAGTGAATTAATTAATTAAATTAAAAATATAAAAGAAGGAGCAAAATACTAAGCCTGACAAAGAAGTCAGGAGGGGTCCATGACAGTGAGGAAGACCAAGGTTGGAAACAGGATTAGATGTCCAGTGTTAGCTCCACCAAGCTGCAGTAGCACCAATGGGTGGGGTTAAAAGGAAGCAGATTCCAGCCTAGTAAGAATGTGCTCACAGTTAAAGTGGCTTAAAATGGAATGTTTCTTGGAGAAATAAGAAAAGAAAAATGGGAATGTGCCAAATGGCCTTTATTAGGGTATTGGCTAGCTAAATGATGATGTGTTAATACAGCCAGATCTTAAAAATTACATTCAAGAATGTAAAGCAATGGAGAAATGTTCAGTGGAAAAAGTTAAAAAAAAGGCTGGGCACAGTGGCTCACGCCTATAATCTCAGCACTTTGGGAGGCCAAGACAGGTGAATCACCTGAGGTAAGGGTTCAAGATCAGCCTGGCCAACACGGCAAAACCCCGTCGCTACTAAAAATATAAAAATTAGCCAGGCGTGGTGGTGTGCACCTGTAATCCCAGCTACTTGGGAGGCTGAGGCAGGAGAATCACTTGAACTGGGGAGGAGGAGGTTGCAGTGAGCCAAGACTGGGCTACTGCACTCCAGCCTGAGTAACAGAGTGAGATTCCATCTCAGAAAAAAAAAAAAAAAAAAAAAAGTGAAAAAGAGAGGATTTAAAAAGTGTGAATACATGATTTCACTTACATATGTCTAGAATAGGCATATCCATGGAGACAGAAAATATAGTAGTTGCCGGGGATTAGGGGATGGGGGGAAGGAGGCAGAAAGGAAAATGGGAATCACTGCCAATGGGTACAGGGTTTTTCAGGGTGAAGAAAATGTTCTAAAATTATATAGTGGTGATGGTTGTATAACCCTGTGAATATACTAAAAACCACCAAATTGTGTATTTTTAAAAGGTGAATTTTATGGTACATAAATTATATCATGAGAAAAAAGGTATAAGGAGTAAGAAGATTGTAATATATTTGTATACATACAACATGCAGTTGTGCATACTAAAGAATATTATGCTTACTTAAAAAAAAAGGCACGGTGGCTCATGCCTGTAATCCCAGCACTTTCAGAGGCCGAGGTGGGCGGATCATGAGGTCAGGAGATCAAGACCATCCTGCCTAACATGGTGAAACCCTGTCTGTACTAAAAATACAAAAAAAAAAAAATTAGCTGGGCGAGGTGGCGGGCGCCTGTAGTCCCAGCTACTCGGGAGGCTGATGCAGGAGAATGGCGTGAACTCGGGAGGCAGAGCTTGCAGTGAGCCGAGATCGTGCCACTGCACTCCAGCCTGGGCAACAGAGCAAGACTCTGTCTCAAAAAACAAAAAAAACAAAAACCTTACACATACAGTGGGACCCCATGTTGCAAACTCTTCTCTTTGCATCTATATGGTGAGAAAAAATTCCAAAAGGAAATAACAAAGTCTCAACTATAGTTGATAGGGTTAGTGGGTCATTTGATATCACAAATTTTAAATAATCAGCAGCATTTCTATTAAATTCAGAAAAACGCTTTTGTAAAAATGGGAATGGACTATTAATTAACTTCTTGTCATTGAAAGGGAGAAAGACCAAGTTCTGCCTTGTGGAAACAGGATTAGATGTCCAGTGTTAGAAGTATTCCAAGTTTGAGAATCACCAGATATGGATACTCGCACTCAGAGGAAGTTTTACCTATGTGACCTGTTCCTTTTAACTAAGATATGATTTTATAATTACTTTTTTACTTATTTTCCATTTTAAAAACCATCTATCTCAAATCTTGATTCTGATATGTCTATGTGGGAAAAGATCTATCTTTTGCTAAAAAATGCAGTAACTTAAAAAAAAATCACAACTTGAAGGGTATACAAAGACTCAAAATGAAAAATTAGTTTAAAAGCAAACATGCTTACATACAGCCAGGATCTAAAGATTATGTTGTAACGAAATGTTCAAATAATTATGTTGCTAGAGGAAACTCTGGATGTTCCTTTTAGCCTTTGTAAAAGTGAAAATAAAACTTTAAGATACGACATTTAAAAGACTATCTGGGGCTGCGCACAGTGACTCACGCCTATAATCCCGGCACTTTGGGAGGCCAAGGCGGGTGGATGACCTGAGGTCAGGAGTTCAAAACCAGCCTGGCCAACATAGTGAAACCCCATCTCTACTAAAAATACAAAAATTAGACAGACGTGGTGGTGTACGCCTGTAGTCCCAGCTACTCGGGAGGCTGAGGCAGGAGAATTGCTTGAACCCAGGAAACGAAGGTTGTAGTGAGCCAAGATCACACCACTGCACTCCAGCCTGGGTGACAGAGCGAGACTCTATCTCTCAAAAAAAGAAAAAAAAAATTATCTGAGCCAAGGCGCAGTGGCTCACACTTGTAATCCCAACACTTTGGGAGGCCAAGGTGGGAGGATTTGTTAAGCCCAGGAGTTTGAGACCAGCCTAAGCAACAGAGCAAGACCGCGTCTGCATAAAAAATTTTTAAAATTAGCTTGAGCACAGCAGCACATCCCTGTAGTCCCAGCTACTGGGGAGGCTAAGGTGGGAGGATCATTTGAATCTGGGAGGTTGAGACTGCAGTGAGCTGCAATTGTGCCACTGCACTCCAGCCTGAGTGAGAATGAGACCCCATCTCAAAAAAGAAAAAAAAACCCCACAATCTGAATGTGTCAATTCACGCTCATTCCTAAGGCTGCTAACACAAAGAACATAATTCTCGTAAGGAAAACTGCCACTTGATTTAATTGGAGTTCAGGGGCTTTAACGGGAGTTCTGGGCCATGAGCTAACTCCTCCCACTCCTTGGCAGAGAGTTGAGGGCAGTGGGAGAGAAGCACCAAGCTATAAAAAGCTTTATGTTTTATTTCCTTCTAAGGCATCCTGAGTCATTGGGTGCTCCAGCCCCCCAGTGCCCAGGAAAGTTCAGCTTGAATCGGAAATGTGTGTTTTTCTAAACTGGAGCTGCTGAAAAACCAGATGACGACACTTGGACTGAATCCCTTACAGGCCCAGTGGTAGCCTCCTATTTCCGTCCTGGGAGAATGGAAGTCACTTAACAATCAGTTTCTCTGACCCAGGTTCCAATATTACATCACGTCTTAATAGCAAGGTTAACCTCCACTCCACTCCCAACATGAAGCTGCTGAGAATTTTTAAATCCCATTTGTCATCTCAGAGGACACAGCACTCCTACGCAATTTTACCTCCCATCCTTTAGGCTGCAATTTTATCTATCTAAACACAAAGTGATGCCAAACCAGGTCGGTCATAATCCTAGAAAGCCACAGGCAGAAGGTACCAAGTACAATAGGATCTTACCAAGGAGGATACCGAGGCCTGGGAAAGGTAAAGAACCTGCCTAACGCTGGAGGGACAAAACCAAAACCAGAAGCTGGGTCTAAGGCCGCAGAGCAGAGGGCCGTCTCCACGGTGATGTCCATATCCTTGTAGTCCCAGCTCCTGTGTGCAGGAGGGGCTGTTTAAATGCTTCCTGGAGATGTGTCTCAAGCCTTCCGTCCAAAGCAGGGACTTACCCTGCCCCCCTTTTCAGCCCTCTCCCTCCTTCTGGGCAGCGTGGGAAACACACAAGGTGGCCTCCCCTGCCACATCTGAGAACCAGGGTCTGGGCCAGTGTTGACTAAGGGGAAGGTTTCAATGCCAACGTCCTAAATTGGAGTTGCATCCCACCCAACTTTCCTCAGCTGTCCCGCTCTGGACATGAACCAAGGTATGTGCTTGTCATCTAAAATTCCCATCTTATTGAAAAAAATTTCTTTGTACAAATCCTAAAGAGACTTGGATTGGGGTTAACAGGAAACTAATCTTTATGGTGTAAATTTTCTGCATAAAAAGCAAGCATGGACAAATTAATAGGCTAAGAGAATATGTTAAAATGTCAGCTATTAACATTCAAACTACTTAAAACTAGGGTAAGGCTGTTGTGGGATGTGTCTATGGTATTTCTGGCCCCTCACTCTCACCGTACTAGAGGCCCGGTGAAATTACATCTGAGGGCAGGTCTACCTTGAGAGCAAAAGGGATTGAAAGCTATGCAAGCTAGAAACCTACACAGTTCGCAGTTAGAGATGAAAGGCTGCAGAAATGTTTATTGAATACAGTGCCAGGTTTATAAATAAAACTTATTTACAATTTCCATAGAGTTGGTCCCCCATCAGAGAGGTGGTTAAATCTCCAAACAGTTTATCTCAAGATTTACAGAAATGTCCAAGTACATCTCCTTTTCAAATAGCCATGGT
This sequence comes from Rhinopithecus bieti, assembly GCF_001698545.2. Lineage (NCBI taxonomy): Eukaryota > Metazoa > Chordata > Mammalia > Primates > Cercopithecidae > Rhinopithecus > Rhinopithecus bieti. The sequence goes on along the minus strand of NW_016807466.1, from coordinate 3,048,617 downwards.
GAAGGGCAACTTCAGTAACAAAAGAACTACCACCATCTTTGCTACAGAAGTGTTTAATGAACATCATAATAGATTTGGAGAAAGAACACACACTCCACCCATGCCACTACCTTCTTACTCCAAGGGATACAGACAGCAAAGAATTTCTGTCTCCTACAGGACAACTTCAAGGGAGTAAAAAAACAGTAACTGCCAGCTGGAGGAATAGATTAAGACACATTAGTGGAAATCTAGTCACTGCCAAAGGATAAATATATTTAGGATATACAATAAATAATTCAAATGCTTAAAATAATTGAATGAACGGAAGAGTAGACTTGACCAAATTTACATTCTTTGTTCAGGAAGAGGTTCCCGGTATGCTGAGGGGTTCGTGGTAAGCTATTCCTCTGACGAGACACAGCAGCGCTGGGCCTACTGCACAGCCGTTCATTACAATATTGTTACAAGTACAATCCGACATGCATTTATAAAGAGAATATAAAAATATGTACAATAGCTCATTTTCAATGTGTGTAAGTTGCCGAAAGACACCAATGAAAGTGTGCAAAAATTCATGTGTCAAAAAATCAGAAAAAGCCTTCCTTGGCAACAGTGCATCAAAAGCCCATCTGAAATATCGAGATCCATTTGCCTTGCTCAACACCTACCCCAAACAGATGGAGAACAAAACTATGAAAGGGTTTGCCAAGTACTCAGCAGTTTCTTATGGCAAGTTTCAGGCTAAAGCAGGATGCCAGTTCAACTAATCACTTTATATATAAATATATGTATATATGTATAGAGTAGTTAGAAGTAGGGGCAAGAGTTTACAGGAAGGTGCTAACCAACTTCAAGGGCACTGCCACGACACCCAGCTGTCTCCTCTCGCCAACTCATGCAGACTAACACCCAACGCCTGGGTGGGTCATCCCCGCAAATGCCAGGGAGAAGGCTACAGTGGATTCTGCCTCACCTCTGCTCAAAACAGGAACTCAGCATTCCCTGGACGGGGAGGGTGTAGGGTTTCTGGTTCCCAGACAGGATCCTGGCCATACAAGAATCCTGTTTCAAAGGTAGTCTTTTAGGATAGGCTGCAGGACCACTAAGAGTCCACCCAGCTTCTAAAAAGACTTAAGAGGGTTAGAAGGCTACATTTCAAAAAAAAAAAAAACAAGTCAAATGACCCCTCTGGCCCCCTCTGAAACTACTGAGGTCATCGACCACAGGCCTAAGACTGGGTCAGCCAATCAGGCTCTTGGACCACCCCCTGCCACAAGAAATATCCAGGACATTAACTTACTCAAACCAGGAACCCTATCTCACCAGAAGAGAAACCCCAAGGTATCCTTAGGCGTTCCTTTCAGATTCAGGGAATGATAAAAGCCAACCCTTAGCTCATAGTGTCGACCTCCCTTCTACCAACCACCCAGCCCAAGGACCAGTAGCAGAAGCACATGGGCGATGTCTCCTCTCCACTGCTCTGACCCACCCCTCTGGCAGAAAATCTAACAAGCTACAAAATGCCAGAAAGACGGGGAGTAGGAGAAGGAGAAGCCAAGGGTCTCTATAAATCAGCCCTGAATGCACCCATTTGGCTGCCAAGAGCTTCTCACTGCCTTGCTAGCAGCCTGCCACTGTTCCCTGGCAAACTAAAACCACCCACGCAAACACTCAAAACCCCAATCTCCTTGCTAATAAGATACAACCAGTTAACACCGTGAGAAATGCACACCTCCAGCCTTCATTTCAAAAAAGAGCTCTGTACTAAATGCAATATGCTTTTAAGGGGGTTTTACAGGGACCAATCTCAATGCAAAGACCAGTACCAGATGTCTGAGTTTTGGTTACAGGTTTATAATTAGACACAAAATTCACTCCACACTGGAGTTTCACTTTCAAGCTGGAAGCTAGCATTAGTTCTACTTGGGGGGGAAAGAAGCCAAGTCAAATCAACGTGGGGGAAAAAATAAAGTAAAAGGAGGCTAAGGTTAAGCATAATCATAAATTAAAAGTCACGAATCAAAGGTGACTGGTAGTGTCTTTTAGGCATGAAGAGACTGGCTTAGAAAAGTGACTACTGCTTCTACCAAACACAGCGAAGATTGAATTACAGACACACTAAATCATGTCTCTTGCAGATGGTCTCAAGTAGTTACATAAGACAGGTAATCAGCAGCACAATTGAGAACAACCCCTAAATACATGCTTGAGAGAAAGTGGGTTTTTTTTTTTTCCTTAAGAGCTCTACTGCCTGAATAGATCATTAAAAGTTACCATAATTCACCTTCCCCCCTCCCCCCAGTGAAAATGCAACTAGACCTACATGTCCATAAATAGGATGAAGCAATCGGTATCTGCTTGTTTTTAGGCAAGGTCTTGGGCTCAGAGGTTGGTGCTGGGGCCTTGGGAGGGAAACCCAATGCTGGGCTGTGGGCATTTAAATGTACACTGGCCTCCCCTCCACCTGCCTTGTCCCCATTTAGATCTCAGCTTTACAAAGCATTTAACACCACTTTAAGTTAATGGTCTTTTTATTGGAAAAAAAAAAAAAAAAAAAGACTAGCATTTACAACTTGGAATGGATGTAAATTGTAATTTCTTTGAACAGCAATGTTGATGGTTGTGCTGAAGTCCACAGCCACAGCCTACTCTGCCGGCTCCAAGTCATGGTTCAGAAGGTTTTAAAAAGAGAGAGTCCAAAGATGCTCCCAATTTTGCTGTGGACAGTGACAACCTGACACCTGTTTCACTCTAGAACAAGTGACAACCACTAAACAAACATACAGGGGCATGCACCAGAGTGTGTCCTTGTCACCATGGGTCAGAGCACGATGAAGTCAAGAGGGGACGGATCCTACTTAGTCGGGCCACGTCTCCATGGTTTATCCTTCCCCCATTGCGCATGTCATCCTGGGTAAACCAAAAATTTTAAATGTGTTATTTTTCAGTAAACCAGCTATTGACAACTTATACTAACAAATTTGAACTTAGAACACATTTGAATAGGTTTGTTAATTTGTTTTTTCCACTCTCGTTTTTCAAATACAAATGCCTGACTGTGCTCAATCGTCAGTCCTGCTATGCGTTGAATACTGGCGCCCCGAACAGTGTATTTAATCCTTAGCAAATGGCATTTAAGGAGTCCTTATTCATTAAGGTAGTACAAGTATTTAATTGTAAAACTGATGTGTAGCTTGCTCTTTAGGGGACAGGACCATCGACCAATACATACAGGATTTTGTGTGTTGGTCGAAGGTAGTTTTTGACTTCAGTTTTGCTATGTTAGAAATAAATAAATGAACTTTTTTCCTTTTTTCTTTTTTCTTTTTTTTTGCAAGAGGTAAGTAAAAGATTCAATTTGATTCTTCTAGAGGGGGAAAAAGGAGTTGAAAGTAGGTCTTCATTTTGCAGTCATCATCTGTACGAATTCTGAAAAGACAAATATAATCGTAACTTTTGGTTATCTTTGAAAGCAGCTTTAATGAACACAACATCTTTACTGTACATAAAATAAAGTAAAAGGCTGCCTAGTGAAGCAGCTGGCTTGCTTACAGATCCTAAAGGTAAGGCTATGAAACACTGAGCTCAAATAATTTAGTTTTACCTTCATAGTTGACTTGTCCGTCTCCATCAATATCTGCTTCTCTGATCATTTCATCTACTTCTTCATCTGTTAGTTTTTCTCCTAAGTTTGTCATGACGTGACGTAGTTCTGCTGCACTGATGTAACCATTGCCATCCTGTGAACATTCAGCAATTGTTATTGCTAATGATGTGGTGTGAGGAAGTAGGTCTTTGACTTAGCTACGCCCTCTCAAGTTACTGCTAACTCTGCTCCCGTCAACAATTCTCTGATCTCTAGTTCCCACCTCTAACCTTCTAAATAGATGCAAACAGCTAATGCAGAAAACAGGATTTTCAAAAGCTCACAACGATTCAAAGTAACAGTCAAGAAACGTGGTCCACAATTCCTATTTATTATGCCTACCTTCACCTGATACAGTCACCATAAAGAGGACTTTTGAAAGTGAGATCAAAGGCTCAGGCAGTTAGATTTAAGTCTTCTGCCTATAACATTATTATAGCTTTTAAAAGTGACAGCAGAAGAAGCCATACTTAAGTACCATCTGCCACGCAGAAGCTGGATTACCTTGTCAAAGACTCGGAATGCCTCACGGATTTCTTCTTCACTATCTGTATCTTTCATTTTTCTAGCCATCATAGTCAAAAATTCGGGGAAGTCAATGGTGCCATTACCTCGAATTAAAAAACAAAAAGCTCATGTAAAGTACGCACTCTATGAATGCTGCTCTGCAGTCATCATTTCAGAACCACTGTACAGAATGGTAAACACATACTAGGACAAAGGGGCAAACTATCTTACTAGGTTCAGACATTTGCAGGTCTAAAACGTTCAAACACTTCACGGGGCAATTTCATATAATTTCAAACTCATCATCAGTGCCCAGGATAGTATTTAATTATACAAAGGAAACTGCACATCTGGATTCTAGCCCATGAAAGGGTCATGAAGGGCTGTACAGTTCAAGAAAAAAAACAGCACACACCACTCTGCAGGCTGAATCTTTCCACTCTGAGGGAGGAAGCACCCCCAATTGCCATCCCTGAGTTAGGAAATCACTCAGGTCTAACTCTGTCTTGGCTAGTGACGGCAGTAACGCAAAAAAGGCCTAGAACTGAGCTGTAGGTTAAGAGTATAAAGTGTTTCAGGGGAGAAAAGATTATGAGTGAGGAACATTGATTTTGCTATGCCATGCATGGGCCATAAAGTCTTACCAAGTCTTCTCCAGGATCATTTCTTGGCCACACTATGATGGTTAGCCACCTGTTTTCTTCCAACTCAGTATCTTTATTTCCCATTAAGGGAAAAGCTCAGCAGCACTCTCACAGCTCAGACCAGTAACACTTACGGAACTCTCAGAAGAATCTGTTCTAGGGCCAGTACTCCAAACAACTCCTCTTTAAAACTAAGAGATAAATACCCCTAAAGACAAGCACTCCAGACTAACAGTGTAATTGAACTAAATGGAAATAAAATTAGAAAGAAAAACCCTAGGTTAAGTTACTCATTTTCACCAGTACCTTTAAAAGAAAATACCTCAGGGATCCCTTCAAGACTTTTTAGCCTCAAAAATTTTAAGATATTGTTCATATTCATCAAAGGCCAAGAGAAATTATTTTAAACTATCTCACAGCCATGCAGAGAAGGTCAGGTACCATCCTAGTTTCTCAATGCAAACACAGCATTCTGTAGTCTGGCACAACTTCTCCTTCCTCCACACAATCCAAGAGCCTAACAGATTTCTCCCCTCCCCAAGCACAGATTCCCAGGGCTCCCACAAACAAGAGGAAGTTACTCCATGTTCCCAGATAGCTGATCATCTTAGCAGTCAAACTAGAGAGAACTACGGAAAACTTTTTCTCTCCAAAACACTATTAGTGAAAACCACTCCAATGTGCTGAAAGCTTTGTCAAAAAACCTAATCAAAAGCTCTGCTTCCAAATGTTTGTGACCAGACAAGCGATTTTACTACACCACCTTTGAGTCAATCATCTACAAAGTAAAATCTAGATCCGAATTGTTTATTCTTAACTCATCTTTTACTTTTTCTTTTGACCTTCTCTCCCCGCAACTCATCTTTTAAAAATCATGTTCTATAATGTTATATAGTACACATTAGAATATATGTATGATTTACCAAAATACGTGTTTCTTTTAGGGGTGGGGAAGTGGAAATCAGCAGTCACAGGTCTGTTGTCCACTGCTGTGGAGTCGAGAGGAACAGATGACAACCCGCTATCAGGGTTACTGCTGGTTCCCTCTGACCCTGGACCTTACAGCTTCCCTTTCCATTAGGTTCTGCAAATCTATCCCTAGAGTCACCACACATCCGCCTCCAAACCTCACATGCTCCTCTGCAGCAAACACATCTACAAGCTCACACTGTACTCACTTTTATGGTAACTTCTAAGAGTGCTTGTCACCCACTTCATCTGGGGGCTCCTCCTCCTCTTTAGACACAGTAAGTTTGTAAAAAAGCACGTCCTGTGGCTATTTAATTTCACCTCCCCATCAAGACTCAGTGCAGACTCATGGGCCAGTTGATAAAAGCTTTGAGCTCAGCCAGCAGTGGTTCATGCCTGTAATCCTAGCATTCTGGGAGGCTGAGGCAGGTGGATAACAAGGTCAGGAGTTTGAGACCAGCCTTGCCAACATGGTAAAATCCCATCTCTACTAAAGATACAAAACACTAACTGGGGGTGGTGACACACGCCTGTAATTCCAGCTACTCAGAAGGCTGAGGCGGAGAATTGCTTGAACCTGGGAGGCAGAGGTTGCAGTGAGCCGAGATTGCGACAGTGCACTCCAGCCTGGGCGACAGGGCAAGACTCCGTCTCAAAAAAAAAAAAAAAAAAAAAAAAAAAAAAAAAAAAAAAAAAAAAAAAAAAAATTTGAGCTCTAGGTCACGCCAAGCAGAAAAAAAAAATTACAGTGATCCCATGCAGAAAACGTTGTAGAAGCTAAGCAGGACGGACACAAGGCCCATCATCTTTTATTGTAATTGTCAATGGCCCTAAGGCAACCACAGAAAGGATCTTTGCACATTTGCTTTGCTCTGGGGACCTGAAAGACAATTCTGTAACATTTCTGAACTTGAATTACACAACAATGGCCCTCATTCATGGTTCTAAAGCTCTTACCATCAGCATCCACTTCGTTGATCATATCCTGCAATTCAGCTTCTGTTGGGTTCTGACCCAGTGACCTCATGACAGTTCCAAGTTCCTTTGTTGTGATGGTGCCATCGCCATCCTTATCGAATAGGGAGAAAGCTTCCTTGAATTCTGAAAACAAAAGTTGACCCGTTAGAATGAATGTCTTTATCCAACCCAGTCACAATATACACTTGCCGGGGGCTTGCCAAAGCAAGCCATTCAAGTTGTGCAAGGTATCAGAAGTCTGGTCTTTATCTAACGAAATAAAGACCACAATAGTCCTGTTGGACTGGCCTTCATACAGCAGCCCATAAAGCAAACACTGCTCCCAGTAAACGGTGCCATACACCACAATATTCCCACAGGTTTCAAGGCGGCTAAGCTGGAACATGCTTAAATTAGTACTAAATCCAGTTTTGTTTTTTTTAAAAAAAACAATGGAGTCTCGCTCTGTCACCCAGGCTGGAGTGCAGTGAGTATGCAGTGGTGCAATCTCAGCTCACTGCAACCTCTGCCTCCTGGGTTCAAGGTACTAAATCCAATCTGACAAGACTAGTCCATGTGCCCCCTTCAAGTCCCTTCCTGTTACATTTCTAAAGCTGTAAGAATCCCACTTCATAATAACATGAAATGGTTACTAGAAATGTACATTCCCAGGTTAACAGTCTGCTTCTCTCCACATGACTTTTAGGATATTTCAGAAGCATTCCTGGTTTCCTAAAGAGAAACAGTCTCAAAACGAGTCCTCCAGGACTTTAAAAAGCTCAAATCTGCCAGGCATGGCGGTACATGCCTGTAATCCCAGCCACTCGGGAGGCTGAGGCAGGAGGACTGCTTGAGTCCAGGAGTTAAGAGTCCAGCCTAGGCAACAGAGTTTAACTAATGTAACTTTCTTCCCAATTATTACAGTGGTCCTAACACTCATTTTCACCCATTTCCATTTATTTTAGGATAGCAAGCACAAGCTTTCAGGGCAGATTACTGAAAGACCCATGGCATAAGAACTGTAAACTAAATTGTTGAGTAGCAGGCTCAGTACAATTTAATCATAGGCAAACTTTGCACCCTGTGAAACATGGTCAAATTCTCCAGAGTTTTAACAAGTAGGCATCCTGATTTTACTTCCTTTCACCTCATCTATAAAGTACTGGCAAGAATAACACCTGACCTAAATGTTTCTGCTTACTGTTCTTATTTAAATAAATTCTTAGAAAACTGCCCAGACTGTAGCGGGGAGGAACAGAGGAGTCACCAAAACTGAGTCAATGCCTAGTTCTGGCCTTCTGGGGACTCCTTGGAGTTGTCAACTTACCAGCAATCTGTTCCTCGGTCAGCTGATCAGCCTACATGAAGAAAGAAAAGGTTATCATTCAATCCACAACATGTTTGGTTGATTTCAACACAGATTTTCCAATTATACTTTTAATATTGTGATCTTTCAAAAATCGATTTTCAAAAATTCTTTTGAAACCTGTAGCACTGTCATTTAATGAAAGTAATTAGAATAAAATAAACTCTATGCTATTTTAACAAACGATTACAAGGAAGTGACAACCTCTGCTCACTTCAAGTTTTCTGGGCCCATGGCTTACAGCTTGCTCTGCGATCTAACTAGGCTAAGTTCATCATGTGAAAAATGGCACCTCTAGTGGCAGAAGGCCCCATGGCACCAGCTGCAGTGGCAGCAGGCTCTAAGAAGCGCGCCACCTACTGCACCATGGACACCGCAGTCCCCCGTTCCACTCAACAAGGGACCCAGCCCACTGCCACTGCCACCATAGCCAGGATCAGGGCAGGCTTTCAGCGCACCTTGCACACTGCTCCAGGTCCTCGAAATCTCCAAACTGTCGTTACATAATGGCATTGCGTTGGATTAACAGGCTTTTACATCCATTTTATGAGAAATAATTAAGTGGAAAAAATAAAGATACAGCAACTGGGTACCCCACCAACTTCATTTCCATGTAACAAATGCTTTCCAATCCTTTAAATTAGGCAGTTATTTGTTAAAAGCCTACCATTTACAATGGTTAATGGCCTGGGCCAAATTATCCTATTATTCAGAAGCCAGGAAAAAAATGATACCATCTTATAAATGAAGTGTTACAAAACTACAAAAATTAAGTACACAGAAAACTACACAATAATTATCAGACTATATATACTCCTCTCTTTTCTGGCAAAGAGGGTCTACTAAATTTGCTGGAGAGTATTAACCCTACCTTCCTTAAGAATGACATAAGAACTGCTCTTAATAAACACACTTCAATCGAGGCAGTAATGGCCACGAAGGTAATTCTCAGTTGCATTATTTGGTCTCCACCACACTGAACCCGTGCCTCCAGCCGAGGGAATTCGAGACCTCAAGGAGAGCTAATGTGTATTTCTCCTTTAAAGGATGCCTAAGAAGCCAATTACAAAATAAGTCCTAATAGAAAGCTGATGAAGTTTATTCTCTTAAGTGAAAACTTTAACAGCAAGAATGGTGGTCCAATATATCGATATTGGGTGAAAACTTGTTTTTACAGATTATAAATGGATTTTTCTTTCTACCCCAATCACTAAAAATTGGCTTTCTTAAAATTAAATGAAGGAGACACGATGATTTACGTAACGCCAGGGCAACATCTGTCTTGTACAACAGGAAGCGCCGCCACACCTCGCAAGAGAAACTGTCACCTTATGGGGAGAACAGTCTCACCTCGCTACAAAACTCTCGTTAGAGGGGTTACCAGGGGCATCCAACTTTCTCGAAAACGAAATCCTCCTCCCCCAAAGGGCGCTAGCCTTGGGGGCAAAGGTGTACCAGAACCCTGCAGGGAACCATCTCCCCACCCGCCAAACCAGAAACGCAGTCGGTGATGTCAGCCCTGCCCGCCGAGGGAGGAAGGGGCCGTGGAAAACACACCCAGCAAGGCGCACAGTCGCATCTGGCAATCTAGAGGCTGCAGAGAAAGCGGAAACGTGGCGGGCATCTCTCTGCGGAATGCAAGTGGCGCAGGGCAGGAGGAACGGGGAGCGAGGGGCCAGGCAGGACGCGTGCCCGGGAGCAGGCGGGGAACAAGCCGGCCCCTGAGCGGGCGTCGGGACGCCACCCCTCCTCGGCCAGGAGGGTCACCACCCCCGGCCCCCGCGCTCCAGGGCCCTGGCCAAGGCCGACCCCGCACCTCCCACCCGCTTCTGCTCCCGTAGGCAACCAGCCCGCCGCGCCGCCGCCTCCTCCCGGAGCAGAAACTTTGCGTCTCTAATGGAAACCAAGCCGGCGCGCCAGCTCCGCCTCCCCCGCCCCCCCCGCCCCAATTAGCGCAAGCAGAGATCTGCACTCACAAGCAGAGAAACAAAAACAAAGCGCGCCCAAACACAGCTACACGGCTAGTCGCACACAAGGCTGCTGAGCGCCCGCCCTAGCAGCTGCTGCACTGGGTGGGGGGCCGTAGGGGTGCGGAAAAGCGGCAGGAACAAGCACGGCTACACCGCAGAGCCCGCCCGGCGCAGGGCGGCCGGGCGCCGCCTTCCGCCCTCTCCGCCCCAAACCCCTAGCCTTCTGCCCCAACCCACCCTCCCCGGCTCCTTCCTTCCCAGCCCACGCCTTGGCGCCGCCCCCTCCGGGGAAGAAGGAGGGGAGGCGAACCGGGAGGGAGAGCTGCCCAGCTAGACCGGCCAAAGTGGGGAGTGGCGGGGGCTCACTGCGCCCCTTAACACCCGGCCAAACAATGTGCGCCACCGGCCGCTCCAGCCATTCCTTCTCTACTGCCCGCCGAACCCTGCCACCTTCACGCCGGCAGAGACAGCGGGGTGGGAGGCGGGGGGGGGGGGTGTTAGTGTCCGGCCCCGCCCGGCTCCCAGGCCAGGCCGAAACGCTGCGCTGCAGGCAGCCCGGGTGCGGCGCTGGGCGGGGGGCGGGGGGGCTAGATGCAGAAAGCCCCGCTGCAGTTGCGGCCGAAGCCCCTGCCCGTGGACGGCCTAGTAGGGCCAAGTCCAGCTCCAAGGGGAACCAATAAATGAAGCTCCCTGGCAGAGGTCGCCGAGATGCAAATCCAAAATGCATCCTCCTTTAAGCGCAGCTACTGCGTAACACTCAGAAAACAAAAACCTCCACGAACCAAAAACAAACAAAAAACAAAACAACTAGAAATCTGGGAAGAAATCTCGGGCAGCCGCTACGCCGGCATTTGCCACTCCCGACCTACCATGGTGCGAGCGAAGGGAGGAAGAGCAGAGGGAGCGAGGGTGGCTGCACCAGCGCGGGGGCTGTGATGGCGGGGGTGCCTCCGATGATGCCGCTGCTGCTGCTGCTGCTGCTGCTAAGGCGCGCTGTGCGCTGTGCCGCCGCCGCCGCCGCCGCCTGCGCCGCCGCCTGACTACGAGTAACGGCACAAGGTCCACGAGACTCCCAGCACCACTGTCGGAGCGCGAGGCTGCGCCCCGCGGTATATATATGGCGCTCCGTATCCCTCCGCCGCGGCGGAGACGCCTCGCGCAGAGTGGCTCTGCGGCGGCCGGGCCTTGCCCGCCTGGTCCCGCCCCCCGGTTCGCTAGGCCTCCCGCTGCCCCCTGCGCGCCAGTCGCGGCGGCCCTGCGCTGGGTCGGGGTTTGGAAGCGTTCTAGGCTGGGCGTGCGGTGTCGGGTCAGGTGTGGTGGGGAGTCCTCAGGAGACGCCCATCCTGGGCGGGGGCGAAGGCATGAGCGCCTGCTTAGTCCAACCTGGGGGCGGCCCAGAGCTTCGAAAGCCGTTCGCCCCGCTACCCACCCCAACTTCACCCCACCTGGGTGACCCTCCCACCTCAACGTCTCCAACCGCTCTACTGGGGCTGCCGGCTCCCGCGTGCCCCTTGTCCTTGGGTCTGCAGCGGCCACTTCCAGTGTGGGGTGCTGCGGAAGGTCCTGAGACTGGGGGGTCCGCGGGGAGGTGGAGGCAGATTGGCCACACTCCTTCAGCTGCCGAGGAGAGGGGTCTGCAGAGGACGAGGTCGTTGTCCTGGAAGAAATTGGTCCTGTGTTTGCTCTTCGGATTTTGGAGCAATATCCGAGCCAAATTATATATGCTCGATTGCTAACCTGTGTCATGCTGCGATGTTTAATCAGTCTTTAATGTTTTCACGTTTCCACTGAATATTTTTTAGGATGCCTGAATATTTCTCCCCTACTATTTTGTTCTCTTTTTCCTGTGGAGAATACTATTCCTTCTGGCGCCCGTCTTACTAAAATTAGTGTACCTGTGCAGCTTCTACAGACCTTAAAACCCAGGCTTTAAATTTTTCGTAATTTTCCTAATCCTGAGAGGGGTCAGACTCTTTATTCATAAATCCATAGAAACAAGGGAAAAAATAGATGCTTCAAATCCCCTGCATTACAGGTGGAACACACAGCCAATTGTCTCTATTATGGAGCCTGATTGTATTTTAAACTACAGTTTTGATTACATTCCTTTTAAAATACTATTTAAATCTTTAAATGTACTAGTGTTTTCCATTTTTCTGCAAAGTAGAGAAAGAACAATTTCAGCCAGTAATGTGAAGCCCAGGACTTGTAAAAATCTTGACAAAATGCTGCAGTTTCTTTTCTTGCCAAGGCAGAACACAGAATTTGATCTTTTGTTTACAGGGCCCGGGCAACAGTTGGAGGTTATCATTTGCTTACTGTTTCACAGAATATAGCAGTGTGTGATTAATATGCTCTGCTAGAAAGGGCTTTGCTTGGTTATGTTTGTTTGTGGTTTCAACAAAGTCTGCAGGAAGATTTTTTTTTTTTTTTAAAGGGAAAATATACAGGCACATTGCAAATGCCACAGGACTTCTTGGGATAACCTCGGACAAGATGTAAGCATGTGTGGAGCTGTTCCTACTGGTGTTCCTTCTGGAATGCTGCAGAAAGAGTGAACCTGCTGTTTAAAGAGAGGCTGCAGCAGCAAGCCAGGGGATGGTGCTGCCTTCCCTCTCCAGATTAGAAACACACTATTCACTTCACAAACCTAAACCCAATCACTGCAAAAATAATAATAATACTCCTGGGCTCATAGGGGAAAACTTGAGTAGGAATAAAGAGTACATACTAATGGGAGAGTTGGAAATAAGGAAATAGAAGAAAAGGGACTAACACAAAGTAATTTTAAAGAATATTCAATAATCCAGTCAGTGACAAGCCTAAATGGCCAAACTCATTATTAAAACTGCTTCTTGGCCGGGCACAGTGGCTTACGCCTGTAATCCCAGCGCTTTGGGAGGCGGATCACGAGGTCAGGAGATCGAGACCATCCTGGCCAACATAGTGAAACCCCGTCTCTACTAAAAATACAAAAATTAGCCGGGCGTGGTGGGGTGCGCCTGTAATCCCAGCTACTTTCAGTAGGCTGAGGCAGGAGAATCCCTTGAACCAGGGCGTCGGAGATGGCAGTGATTCAAGATGGCGCCATTGCCCTCCACCCTGGCGACAGAGCGAGATTCCATATAATAATAATAATAATAACTGCTTCTTTCCTAAGGGTATTGGTATTCTTTCTCTGGGGCTTTTCATATAGTAGTGAGTGAAATACATTTTTCTGTTTTTTTGAGACAGAGCCTCACTCTGTTGCCCAGGCTGGAGTGCAGTGGCTCAGTCTCGGCTCACTGCAACATTCCCCTCGCGGATTCAAGCGAATCGCCTGCCTCAGCCTCCTGAGTAGCTGGGATTACAGGTAAAGGCGCCCGCCACCACACCTGGCTAATTTTTGTAATTTTAGTAGAGACGGGGTTTCACCATATTGGCCAGGCTGGTCTCAAACTCCCGACTTTAAGTGATCCACGTGCTTGGCCTCCCAAATTATTGGTGTGAGCCACCGCGCCCGGCCAGTGAAATACATCTTAAAACATGGTATGCATTGTGTAAGTAGGGGAAAATAATGGCCTAGAAATGTTTTTAATTATTAAGGATCTACTCATTTCTGATACTTTCATTCCTTGTAATTATTTTGGTTAAGTTGGTACAATCTATGGTTTCAAAAGCGAAGCATTCTCTAAAATAATATTTTTCCTCTGTCATTAACCTTATTTCACCCAAATACAACATTCTGAAACCTTTTTATGACTTTACTTGCTAAAAACTGTACATTTCAGAATCCTTTTACTTACTATAGTAAAATTTATTTTCCTCATTCTTCATATTTTACAAACTAGAGTTCTCTTTCAGTAATTCTTTAATGTATCAAAGCACATCTTCGTTTTCAAGTCCATCGGGTTTGTAATGAGGTCATGCTTGCACAGTTTTATGGATATGCTTTTCACAGCTTGACACTCTGAAATATAAGAAGGTCAAGTGACTTGCCCAAGATCTTACTGTGAGTCAGGGATGGGGCGTAAAATAGAGCTTGAGCCCTTGCTCAGGGGCTCTAATATCAGATAATATATTCGTGGTGTTGATATCTGAACATTTTAAAGGTCCAACGTTAGGTGTTTGTCTGTTTCATAAAGCAGACTTACTTTTCTGACTGCCTACTTAGAAGTCACTGGGTTTTCATTATCAAATAGACTGCTTTAAGTGAATTCACGTCCTAATTTATGAAGAGATCAGCAATCAGGAAAATAAGCCACATTATTGTAATATCATAATTTACTGAGAACCAAAAACCTACGGAACATTTCATATTTAAAGGAAATTGTTCTATAGGAAATTATTTAAATAAGATAAAAGTAAATGAAAGAAAAGTAAAAACGATGCAGCCCCAAGCCAGGAATCTCATGTTTTTTTTTGGGGGGGGGGGGGACGGAGTCTCGCTCTGTCGCCCAGGCTGGAGTGCAGTGGCCGGATCTCAGCTCACTGCAAGCTCCGCCTCCCGGGTTTACGCCATTCTCCTGACTCAGCCTCCCGAGTAGCTGGGACTACAGGCGCCCGCCACCTCGCCCGGCTAGTTTTTTGTATTTTTTAGTAGAGACGGGGTTTCACCGTGTTAGCCAGGATGGTCTTGATCTCCTGACCTCGTGATCCGCCCGTCTCGGCCTCCCAAAGTGCTGGGATTAGAGGCTTGAGCCACCGCGCCCGGCCAGAATCTCATGTTTAAGTATCATTTCTGTCACTAACCAAATCACTGTAACACTCTGAATCTGACAGAAAGGACACAGATGTAACAAGAGTTTTGTACTTGATCTAGAAATTCCTTCTAGCTGTGAAACCCTGTGTCTGAGGTTATATGAGTGTAACATATACATATATAACCTCTATCATATATATGTATACACACATATACATATATTGAAGATGGAGAAATGGAGAATGGAAATGGAGAAATGGAAATAGTTTAAAAATAATAATTACTCGCCCGGCGCGGTGGCTCACACCTGTAATGCCAGCACCTTGGGAGGCTGAGGCGCGCGGATAATGAGGTCAGGAGTTCAAGACCAGCCTGGTCAACATAGTGAAACCCCGTCTCTACTAAAAATATAAAAAGTAAGCCAGGCGCGGTGGCAGGCGCCTGTAATCCCAGCTACTCGGGAGACTAAGGGGGCTTGAACCCGGGAGGAAGAGGTTGCAGTCAGTGGAGATCACACCACTGCACTCCAGCCAGGGCAACAGTACAAGACTCGGTCTCAAAAAATAAAAATAAAAAATAACAATTACTCAGCATTGACTATGGCCAGGCCCTGTGCTAAGTGTATTATTTCATCCTCCTACCCATCCTGTGAAGCAGGTATCATTATTATTCTTACAAAGGAACTGAGGCACTGAACAAGTCAGTGATTTGCCTAATTTAAGTGGAACCCAAAAATCCAGCTGAAAGCCCAAGCACTTAAGCATTACACTATAACTATCTCCTGCAACTTAATAGAATTTATTTTTATTTTAATTTGGGGTAGGAGGAAGAAGTGGCAAAGATTAAGATGAAAATTTGGTTTATAAAGAGATACTTCTTACCCAAGGATTTAACATAAGATCATAGGAATATAGTAATGGCTCTATTTCCTACATAAGGATTATGGAGTGTTTGGGGAAGAAAACCTAAAGCAAAATATTTACTTTGTGATGCTTTCTAGCTGGAGGACCGTTCTCATTTTGCCTCTGAGGTCTAGAGAGGTCAAGAGCCTTGCTCACTGTCAGACATCCAGTTGTGTGTGTGAGAGAGAGGTAGAGACAGATATGGTTGGTTGGTTGGTTTGATAGTAAATAATACCTCTTCACCATCCTCGACTCCCTCCTTCTCCACCCCATGGTCCAATAGTACTTAGATGAATATCCACCATTCAGGATTCTCCGCTTCACTAATCATCTCCAATTGCCAGAACAGATTCTTGTTGTTTGCATCTGGATTTACATTTCATTAAATTCTATTCAGGATTATCATAAAAAGTTTTATTATCTCTGTCAATAAATAAAATATTCCATTATTTTTCCATTTAAAATTTTGTGATTATCTTTTTTGTTCTTATAATGTTTATGAATGACTCACATAGGTAATGAGCAGAGGGAATATTCTTACATTACATTTAAATTTGAAACTATGTTACCATCAGAACGTAATAAGCAAGTGTTTGGCCATGACAACTTACCATGAGAAAAATATTATCCATTTTAGCATATAGGGCATCTGTTTAGTGTCCCATGATTTTAAATGACTCATAGCCAGACTAACTGTCCCGTTGTATGTTCCAGCTTGTGATGGTCACCAGTATACTCAGTGGTCTGAAGTGCAATATTTCCAAACAGCACCATTCACCAGCTTTGAGTGCCTCATTCTTGTTTTTTGTTTTTTAAACACTTTGCTTTGTATAGGAGAAAACACATATTTTCCTCCATCCACAGGGCTTGTGCTTGTTTTGCTAGTAGCTGTGGTGATGGATTTGCCTTCCTCTGTGCCCTCTCTGGTCAAGCCACCCTCGTGACCAAGGTCATAAATATGCAACACAGAAAGTGGGGTCAGGGACAGAGAATGAGAACAGAGCAAAATAACTGGCCATTAATGAGATTGGACCCATGACTTGAGCCTCAGCTTTGGGCTTTAACCAACTGAGCCCTTAAGTCAAAGGCAGCCAATGGTTACACAGACTTAGGGATCAAGTGCTATGTGTGAATTCAGATAGTAAAATGCCCCGTGGGATAAGATCATAGTTTTGTTCTTTAGTTGTTTACACTAACTTCAAGCTGGGTTTTTTCTTTCTTTTTTTGTCTTCTAAGATAGGGTCTCGCTCTGTCCCCCAGGCTGGAGTACAATGGCATGATCATAGCTCACCGTAACCTCGAACCCCTGGGCTCAAAGTGCCTTGGACTCCCAAAGTGCTGGGATTATAGGAGTGAGCCACCATGCCCGGCCTAGAGATTTATTTTTTTAAATTTAATTAATTAATTAATTATTATCATTACTATTTTTAGAGTTGGGGTCTTGCTATGTTGCCCAGGCTGGTCTCTAACTCCTGGGCTCAAGCAATCCACCCACTTTGGCCTCCCAAATTGCTAGGATTACAGGCATGAGCCATTGTGTCTAGCCAGGCCTGGAAATTCTTAAACTACCATTTTCCTCATCACTCCAAAAGCAAGGGGAATAGTAACTTCAATTAGCATCCAAATGATAACCAGCAACTTCATATTTCAACATATGTGCTAGAATGCAGGCCAAACCATAGAACAGGTCTAAGACTTCTCCATGCAACAATAGACATTTAACAGCTTACATACAATTTAACATCTATTCAGTTGAGGGTATGTGGCCACAGCGACAAGCTGAAATGGCAGGTTTTGGGGTGACTCAGTTTGCCTGTAGAGCAGAGCCAGTGATTGGCACAAATGGGTACTTTCGCTGAGGTCTTGACACAAAGAAAACCATACCATAATGACAAATCAAGTAAATTGATGCTGATTGTGGGTTTTATCAAAGAATTGGCCCCACCAATTCCAACAGAGTTAAGATCTAATTTGGCAACTGTGTGGTTTGGTTTTCAATCAATAAATAGCCTCTGTCCTTCCTTCTAGAGCTGTGCTGCCCAATCCAGTAGTCACTAATCACATGTGGCTATTTAAATCAAACTTAATTAAAACTTAAAATTGAGTTCCTCAGTTTATAGCCACATTTCAAGAGTTCAATAGGCCCATATGGCTAGTGGTTACCATATTGGGCAGCATGGAACATTTCCATCATTGCAGTAAGTTCTATCAGATAGCTCCATTCTAGATATTTAAAAAAAAGAAACATCTGTGTTTGCCTGGATCAGGAATGTTGAGGATCCCAAAATTTCTAATAGCACATCCGTGATCTTTGTTTATCCCAATGAGCTTGTCCCCTTCTGATCCATCCAAGGCACAGCTGCCGGCAGTTTCATCATGTCACTCCCTTGCTCAAAAACCCTCAATGGCTCCCAATGCCTTTCAACAGTTTGCCAATCTACTTTTTCAGCATTACCATCCTTTGTTATTCTACACATTCTCTGCTTCAGACAAACCACTGTAGTCTCTGTCCCCTGAGCATACTTTGTCCCCTCTCAACTCATTGCCTTTTCCATGCCATTCTCAGTGTCCAAACGCCTGTCCATATCCTCACCACCTATCTAAATCCTACGGGTCCTTTATGCCCAGTTTAAATGCAACATGTTTCAAACTTTCCTGATTATCACAACTCCAAATGAACATCCTCTCTGCTGAACTCCTACCCCTCTTGTCCTTTTCTACCTGATATTATCGTTTCATATATCTAACATCAAGCACATGTAGTAGAAGCCAAGATATACTTTTTGAACTCAGCATAGCCTTTGACTTATTAAACACCAGTCGACTATTTAATTGATTAGTGTTGAGCTCGATTTACTCTCAGGACTGAAGAGGATATTAAAAGTGAATTTCTCAAAATACAAAAGGAAAAGAAAGTCCTTTGCTCTAATTCTGAAAGTAAGGTGGGAGGCCACACCTCCTCAGGAACATCCTGAACTACCCCTGCTTTGATCCCAACCTGTATCCTTCTGTAGTCACGAGCAAGCATATACCCTGGCTGACCCATCCTTTGGCAATTTTCTTCAGACTTTCACATAACTGGATCCATCCTCTGCTTCCTATAATGGAGAAAATATGGTCAAAGGGGAGTAGTCTTTGAACAGAAAAACCACCTCCATCTAAATCTAGTGAATATGCTTATTGAGTTTTATTCATTCTAAGTCGAGGCTCTGAGTCATTGGCTAATAAACCAACTCCAGGCATCACAACGGGATGACTGAATCATTTGGCCACTGAAAAGATGTACCTTCAGGAGTGTTTCCAAGTTGTACAACTGAGTATCACTGTCACCTTCCTTCTCGTTCTCATTCTCATAAACCAAAAGGATAGACAGAAAATGTCTTATTTTAATGAAAGTTTACTCAAGGCTTTGTTATTTTCACTGTTTTGACAAATCAAGTAGTTTTTTTCCCAAGAAGAGGACCTTATTGCTGCATCTCATTTGCTAGGCTAAATGGCTGCTTCGTTGGCCGCTTAGCCACACAGACTCAGCTATCTCATCTGTAACATTAGTGTAATAAACAAACCCTAGGGAAATATAAGATGTGGTTGCTTATAATATTTAAAGTATCAGTGTGCTAAATGGCAATGGGTAGGTCAGAAATCCATTCAGAACCCAGGTCAGGGGGTCTGAGTTGGTCTGTGGAAGGGCTCAGCAGTGGGAAGATCCAACTCGGGCTCCCATCATTTGGCGGCACCCCCAACAGGTTGGTGCCCAGGGCACCAAGCCCTCAGCTGCCTCACCCTCCACCAGTCCTATGCAATGCTGCTGAGTCATCACTGTCTTCCAGAGCAGCCCAAGAGATTTGTGACTCAGAGAACTGATTTACAGTTTCATGTTTCACTGCTCTAGCTCTTCCCTGCCACATAAAGGTTCACAGTTGCACCTGTTTCCCACAAAGTTTGAAACTTAGGAAATGACCTTAAAACTGAATAGCAGCAAAACATATGAGCCATATTTTAAATGCTCTACTGACACGGAGATTCTACTAGAGGCATTTCTGATTTTCAAATCCTAAAGAAGGGGAGAGAAAAGGTATTCTGTGCTTTGTACCCATAGGAACTTTATTTTTATTTTTTACTTTTTTGTACAGATTCAATTGAGACCTGTGGGAACCTTTGCAGTTGGGAATACTTCGTGGTTTGAGCACACATTTCAAACTGTGTTCCGTATGGCATAGGCTCCCACCGAGCCATTCTGACTTTCGAAACTTGTTTTGCTGTGAATATTTGCTAGACGGCCAGCTAGGTTAGGGGGTTAGGATGCCGCTGAAGCCTTGGAACAAGTTTCTCTTTCTGTGAAAGAGCACCATGTTCTAAACAAGTCCAATCATACTGTTTTAACCTCCTGAAGAAAAGAAATCAAAATTTTAGAAAGCAGCCTAAAATCGCATAATGCCAAACATGTATTTCTTTTTTTTTTATGCAGCCGGGGACAAAGGTTTATTATAAATGTTCTTCATTGGAAAAAAAAAAAAAAAAAAAAAAAACCCTTAGCAAACTAGGGCTAGAAAGGATTTTTTAAAATAGATTTAAAGGGTACATTTTTGTTACATGTATATATTGCACAGTCTGGGCTTTTAGTGTGACTGTCACCTGAACAGTGTACAATGTACCCAATAGGTAATTTCTCATCCCTTACTGCCCTCCCACTTTTTGGAGTCTCCAAAGCCCACTATTCCAGTCTGTATATCCATGAACATGATTTTTTTTTTATTAGCACTTTGCAATACCCTAAAAATACCTCAGAACTTTATGAAATAATTAGAATTGTGTAGCCACATTCCTTTTTATGCATCACTCATCTCAAAAAATAAACTTCTCTGAGCTCTTCTGGGAATAAGAAAGGGAAATGCTGCTAGCCTAAAGAAGACAGAAGAAATTATGATAAAGTTTCACAAGGCGAAAGTGTCAGCAATTTAAGTGAAGGTCAAAGATTTAAGGCAAGTGGTTTAGATAAGGCCTAGCACAGAGAACAATTCAGAACAGCCAATCCCTAAATGGATAACAAAGTCCAAAGCAGTCTCCCAAGATTTTCCACAGTCACTTGGAAGCCCTGTGAATGATAACATTCCTCTACTCCCCTTATTATGATTGTTCTTTGATTAAAATGTTTTCAAAGGTCAAAGGAAAGAGCAGTCTAAAAGCCTGCTCTTTCCCTAACTAGTCCCTTCTCGGGACTTAGTTTTCTTATCTGGAAAATGTAAAAGTTAGACCAGATGGACTTTCTCTGGTTCCTCCCGGATTTAGAATTTCATGTTCTAAATATTCTTGCTTGTGAATTTTGTGAGGAACTTGTGCGGAATTCCCTAGTAACCAGGAGACTCTTAGAAATGTGGATGTATATACATCTGAGGTCACAGTGGACTTGTCTCAAGAGTTACATCTTTTTAAAAATGTTAAAAATCAGCCTGGCATGGCAGCTCACGCCTGTAATCACAGCACTTTGGGAGACCACGACAGGTGGATCACTTGAGGCTAGGAGTTGAGACCAGCCTGGCCAACGTGGTGAAACTCCATCTCTACAAAAAATACAAAGATTAGCCAGGTGTGGTGGCAGACGCCTATAGTCCCAGCTACTCCGGAGGCTGAGGCACGAGAATCACTTGACCCGGGAGACGAGATTGCAGTGAGCCAAGATCACGCCACTGCACTCCAGCCTGGGTGACAGAATGAGACTGTCTCAAAAAAAAAAAAAGTTAAAAATCATTATAGAATTCTGACTTTGTCAAATGGTACTCATTTAAAATACTTAGGACAGACTAGACCATGCCTACTCAAATTGACTGATCCATTGTGACATTTATTTCCAAAAACTGCCCCCACCAAAAAAAAAAGGAAGGACAAAAAAGAAAAAAATCCAAGGCTGGGTAGAAGACATCATCTCTTTCCAAAGACCAGAAAAGCAACAATAGACCGGGAAAGTGAGCAATTTTGTTTGAGTGAGTCAGATAGGTTTTTTAAAAATCATTTTCTTCTAAATCTTTGTATTCTTCAAAGAATGTAATAGAATACATACAAAGGAAGGCCGGGCACAGTGGCTCAAGCCTGTAATCCCAGCACTTTGGGAGGCTGAGACGGGCGGATCACGAGGTCAGGAGATCGAGACCATCCTGGCTAACACGGTGAAACCCCGTCTCTACTAAAAAAAATACAAAAAACTAGCCGGGCGAGGTGGTGGGCGCCTGTAGTCCCAGCTACTCGGGAGGCTTAGGCAAGAGAATGGCGTAAACCCGGGAGGCAGAGCTTGCAGTGCGCTGAGATCCGGCCTCTGCACTCCAGCCTGGGCGACAGAGCGAGACTCCGTCTCAAAAAAAAAAAAAAAAATACATACAAAGAAGAGCTTGGAGATAAGCCCTGATATTTAAGATCATTAATGTTCCACAATGATATTTCTTTAATTTAAAAATAAAAAAAATGGAGACAACTCAACCAGAGGGAAAAAAAAAATTGTGTTGAAAAAAGAAACTGAACCTTCTACGTTGTAGATACTCCATAAATACTGATTTTTTTTGAGACAGGGTCCTACTCTGTCACCCAGGCTGGAGTCCAGCGGCGCGATCATAGCTCACTGCAGCCTCAAACTCCTGGCCTTTGGTGATCCTCCCACCTTAGGCTCCCAATTAGCTGGGACCATAGGTGTGCACCACCATGCCTGGCTAATTTTTGTTATTTTTTGTAAAGACGGTCTCCCTATTTTGCCCAAGCTGGTCTTGAACTCCTGGGCTCAAGTGATCTGCCCACCTCAGCCTCCTGAAGTGCTGGGATTACTGGTGTAAGTCACTGCATCCGGCCTTTGATGGACTTTCTTGGGACTCAAAGGCCCTTTCAAATCCAGATTCTCCTACTATTGTCCTAATTACTGTTCATTCATTCCTTCAGTAAATCTTTATCTAGAAATGTAAAGGAAATTCACTAGGCACAGACAATATGATGATGAATCGAACAGGCCTTGTCCTTAAGGAGTTCACAATTTAGTGAGCTCATTTGCTGACTGCTAAAAAGCAAGTTTTACATGTACTAGGATTGAAGTAATAAGCCTCAAGGAATATTTTGTGGCACACCAATTCACATTTAGATAAATGTAGTTCAGGCTTCCTGGTAAGCCTAACTTCTTTGTAAAACTGGGACCCTTCCTCTGGAAGTATTATAAATATTGGGAAGACTGAATATAAAAATAAACATCTAAGCAACTTGTACAATGTCAAGCATTATACACAGAAACAGATAAGCCTAAGTATAATGACATAATGAAGTTATGGTCCAATTTCTCCACAGGAGAATCAAATACTAGAGCTGGAAGGGAATCTGGAAATTCTCTAATCCAGTCCTCAAATTCTACATACTAGAAAACTGAGGTCCCAGTCGGGCGCGGTGGCTCATGCCTGTAATCCCAACACTTTGGGAGGCTGAGGCAGGCGGATCACCTGAGGTTGGGAGTTCAAGACCAGCCTGACCAAGGTGGTGAAACATGCCTGTAATCCCACCTACACGGGAGGCTGAGGCAGGAGAATCGCTTGAACCCGGGAGGCGGAGGTTGCAGTGAGCCAAGATCATGCCACTGCACTCCAGCCTGGCGACAGAGCGAGCCTCCGTCACAAACAAAAAAAAGAAAAGAAAAGAAAAGAAAGAAAAACTGAGGTCCCAAGAACACAGGAAAGGAACTTACTCAAGAATTCTCAATTTGTTATTGGCACAGTTAGATCTCTTTTTTCACATCAGGATCTGGTTTGCTACAAAGAAGTCACAGTACATGTTTCCTATACCATATAAATTGCAAAAGAAACATGACGTATTGTTTTGGGGCAGGTATTTTTACAGTGAAATGCTCATTTGGAAGTCCCAATATATTTGCTCACTTGGCAAACGTCTTTGGGGATGACTACTAACCGCCTACAGAAAGAAAACCATAGCTTTTCTCCTTTTTGAAGAAGACTTTGAGTAAAAGTTTAAGAAGCAATAAACAGCAACTGACAAGTATAGCCTTAGATCAAAGAACCTTCACTTGACTACAGCGCAGACACCACCACTGGTTGTAAAACCTCAGGAAAAACCATTAGTAACACAGTCTTAGAAACAGGATGTGAACATAGTTGCTTCACAAAGATCAGACATCCAAGCCACCTTGTGCCAAAGTCACAGATGATGTTTGGAGGTTACACGAAACTGCAGTTTTAAGAAATCCACACGATTTAATTTCCTTAGCTAGCTTCTTGGAACAGTGACAATAACCAAGTAATGTTTCTTCTCTACTTTTTCTGTAGGTCACTGACTGAAAATTCTGCTCAGAGAAAACGATTCTCTTCATTCCCAGGTCTGCCTTCCAGTTCCCCCAAAAGTTGAGCCATCTCATAACTACAGCTTCAGCTCTGGAAGATGCAGTGTTACTGTGGTAGAGAAACACAGGCTTGGGAGACAGTCAGCCTGGGTAGCTTCTATTCTGTGCTGTGCTACTAAATTGCTATGTGACGTTAGGCGTGTCAATCGACCTTCTTGGGTGTCAGATTTTTCACTGCACTGAGGGCTGAGAGGTACCTTCTGGCACGACACACAATGGCAGCAGATGTGGCCGGCCCATGGGAGAGGTCATCTCCCCGGACCTTCGCCTCTACCTAAGAGGCCCTTCCCCACAGAAGCAATAAGGGGCTTAAGGTGGAGGAGGCCAGAAGCTTCCCCTCGGTCTACCCTGCCAGCGAGGGCCAAGCAGCGGCTCTCCGGCCTCTGCCCGTATCCCGGGCGCTGCGGGCTCCCAGGCGGGCTCCTGGCCGCGTTCACTCCGCAGCCCTCTGCAGCTCGGACGCAGCTGAAAACCCGAGCCCAGCGGGCCCTTCCCGCCGCAGGAGATAAGGAAACCTTAGGAAGGAAATGGAAACGGGGCCTTCTAGAAACAAAGTGCCCACGAGGGTGCTTCTCGGGTGGCCGGGCCCTGGGCTCCAAAACAGGAAGGGTCGGCTCGGTGACAGTTCGAGTGCGGGTTTCGAGCTCAGGGCGTTTATCTCATTTCTGCGGCGCCAACTGTTTTCACAAAACGCGAAGGACGAACGGCAAAGAGCAAGGGGGCAGGCGACGCTAGTTCAGGTCGCCCCATGGAGGGCCACGGGCCGCAGCACGGGAATTTGGTATTATTTTTCAGGCAAGTTTCTGTCTCGGGGGAACCACCGCCCGTCAAGCGGAGGGGAGGAGCTAGCCTCACGCCCAAGCCTTTGGAGCGCTCGCGGGCGGGGCGAGGCTTGGGCGAGGGCACTATATCTCCCAGCGGAGGAGCACACGGTGGTGTCGTCAGACACGCACCGGCACACGCTCTGTAACCGGTTGCTTAGTTGGCGCTGCTGAGGCGTCTTTCCTCGTTCTGTTTGACAAGGACGCTCTGATAGGCCGGCGCGACCCTGCAGTGGTTGGCCTAAAAGAGCCGCGCCGCCTGATTGGTCGCGCTGCACCTGCAATGCGTCAAGCCGCGGCGGGCGTGGAGGCCTCCGCGTGAATGGTCGTGGCCGGCGGGACAGCCCGCGGCCTTGGGAGGGAGCGGCTCCGCCTATGGCCGCCATCTTTACTAGTGGCAGCGGGGATGGCCCCGGACGCAAGGGGTCTTCGCGGCGCTCTTTAGCCAGTAGAAAAAGGCTCTGCCACCGAGTTTTGTTTGGGGTTTCCTTTTCCTCTACGGCGAGTCGTTTTGTTTTTCCCAGGCCTTAGGGATGTGGTGGGGGTAGAAAACGAGGTCTCGGGGCTCGGGACAGAGCTCAGGGTCTGAGGAAGGGTTTAACTACCGTTTTAATAAAACTGCTTGGTTTGCGTTCTTTGGGCTGGCGCAGTGGGGTGTGATTTGATTCCATTTCTCCCAGCAGAAATGAGATTTGCTGCCCGGGCATCTTGCTCGAGCCGGAGAGCCGTTCTGGAAAACTCTCTCGAATACGTCATGGTGGTTGTTCATGCTGTGCGCGGTCCCGCCGGCACGGAATGCGTTTTTGTTTTTGAGAGCTGTAAATCAAACTGCCGCGCTGGAAACTATTTCTCAGCTCCAGAGGCGGTCGCCTGCGGGGGTAAAACTCAGCTTGCCTGACAGACGTGCCACGAGATGTTGGCTGAAAATTATTTTGATCATATCAACTAACTTGCCTTTTTTAGGCAAATGTTTGTGTGTGCATCCGGTTTTCATTTGTCTCTAATGTCCAACCCCGCAAAAAAAGCGGGGGGTGGGGGAGGAAAGGAGAAAAACCCTCTTACTGTATCAAAAGTGGTCGTTGTTTAGGACTCACCCTCCCTTTAGTGGATATGGGTGAAAAATTAAAGACATGCTCCCTGTATGAGTTAGAGATCGGGGAAATGGAAAAGGTAGCGATTGTCTCAGTTTAGCGGGTGGGGATGTCTTTTGTTGGTTTGTTTGAACTGCGTAGGTGCAAATTCGGTGGATTGTGGACATCCAAAGGTGAATTCTGGAGCTGTTGGGTGTGGGTGTTGCCATGGCGACAGGAAGAGGTAGCTGGTGAATTGCAGGGCGGATAAACCTGGCAGGGCCATTCCCTTAAGTATATGGAGCATTAGTAGTACATTACTACCGTGGTTTATCTATCCTGGCTTTCACCGTTCCATCCCCAGCTAAGATTCCTGGATCGATTAACGCAGGCACACACGGGCATGTTGATTTTCTGTATTGACTAATACAGGTACACTTACTACCATGTGTAGATTTTCTAATTAGAGCTATATCTGGGAGTATAGTTTTTGTACCGTTTGCCATACGTTTTCATTTGCAAATTATTGCTGTTCTTGCTTAATCTTACTGGTCTGGGACATTTATTTTTTGGCTTTTATGCCTTTTCCCTTAGGTCAGCCGACACCTTACCTTAGGGTACCTTGTACTTAAAACTAACACTTCATATTATTATGAATCAGTGCAATAGCAGAGGACTGAGTTCCTGGACATGGCAATATAAAGAAATTGCAACTTTGCATAATCTCCGTGTAGCAACAGCCACTCTTGTCTGTGTAGAACACACAGTGTCTCTGTTCTTTGACAGCTGCAGTGCTAGGAGCCGGCCACTTTGCTTGCTGGGTGAGGTAAAGCAAAGTAATAAATCTTGCAGAGCCTCGGTTTCTGTGATAGGAAGAGAATCAAATCTACCTCATGGAGTTCTTGTGAGGATTGCGTGATAGGTGGATGTGCCAGAACTGTATAAATTGTGGGACTATTGACATAATGATATGCAGTTACTAATGGATTTGTTGAGTCTGACCTTATGAAAGGAAGATTTTCCTTCAGGATTTTCCATCTCATGAGAACAGATGGACAAACTCAGTTCTAAAAGAAACCTTAAATAGCATAGTTTTGTAATGTAGATAGTGTTATTATAGCCTTATTAGCATACAGTGCCAGATTTGAGGGCCTCTTAGGATGATGAGCTCATCATAGTTTGTCTTGGATTTTCCTGGTTTTAGCATTGAATGTGTCCTGGAAAACCCCTCTGTCCCAGGCAAACCAGGACAGTTGGTCACCCCTGGACTCTTTTCAGTGCAGAGAGATGAGAGGAGGAACAGAATGGGAAATGCAGATTCCTACTATATAAAGATGATTCAGGTTCCCTGCAGCTGAAGGCGACTGGGCATAATAAATCGGATGTCCTCTTATGAAATAAGGGTGGGCTGATGCCTGAAACTCAACACATCTAAATTTTTAACAGAATTTAACAGAATTTTTTCCGTTTTTACGACTCTTCCTTCCCTCAGTCCCCACACATTGTTGTGTTTTGTTTTTGTTTTTAATGTTTTAAAATTTTCCTATTTAATTGTAATAGTTGTTTCTAGTAAAGACATTACCAGACTTTTAGGCCCTTAGAGTGAAGAAGTTCTTTTTTATGCCATGGATCCCTTTGCCAATCTGATGAAGTCCCGTGCCATTGGTGTGTGGCCTGTATTCGTAGTTGAAGACATGCTACATTTAACTTACAGGTTAATGAAAATAAAGATGTTCTATTTTTCTGTGCAAGTTTATGGACCCCCCTAAGTTCTCTCCATAGACTCCAGGTTGAGAACACCTGCTTCCTCTCCATCACCCCGTTGAAGTTCTCTTTCCACTCTGTCTCCTTTCACATCTTGCCTCTTCACATTCTCACTGCCACCACTGTAGTTCAAGATACCATTACTGTCTTCCTAACTATTGCAGAAGTCTCTAACTATTGGTCTTTGCCTTAGTCCATTCCTGATACTGTAACAAAATACCACAGGCTGGGTAAATTTATGTCTCACAGCTCTGGAGGCTGGGAAGTTGAAGATCAAGATACTGGCATATTTGGTGTCTGGCGAGGGCTTGGTCTCTGCTTCCAGGATGGCACCTTGCTGCAGCATCCTTACGTGGCAGAAGGCAGATGAGTGAAAGGGCATAAATTGCTGTATCCTCATGTGGGTGAAGAGCTAGAAGGGCCAAGCGGATCTCTGATGCCTCTCTTATAGGGGCATTAGTCCCACTCGTGAAGGTGGAGCCTTTATGACTTAATCACTTCCGCAAAAGCCCTATCTCTTAATACCATCACCTTGGGGTTTCAGTTCTAACATGAATTTTGGAGGGACACACACATGCAAACTAATGGTCTCATCCCTAGTTCCGTTGTATGCCCAGCTGATAGAGTCATTTTTCTAAAACACACATCTGACTATGTCATTTCCCGGCTCAAAAACCCCATTAGCTTCCCATGACCTCAAAATAAGAGTCCAAATGCAATTAGGAGTTCCTTCGGGGCCCTCTATAACCTGCCTTTTCAGTCCTAACAACCTGCACCGAAATTTTAGCCATATGAATTGTTCTTTGGTTGTGCATTTCCCTCTCCACCTTTATTCATGTTGCTCCCTTGGCCTAGATTCCTGATTTCCATCATTTCTGCCCAACACAGTTCTAATATCCTTAAAGGTTTACTTCAAATGTGAAGGCAACTGAAATAAACTCTTCCTCTGCTGGGCTCCCTCAGCACTTTATTTCACTGTCTTCTGTTACCACACTCTGCTTTCATTATGGGTATTTGTACCGATTGTGAGTGTGACCCTGGGCCATGAGTATGTAAAATGTAACAAACGTGAACCTTGGTTTTTAAAGGATTTATATTTTAGGTTGGGAGATAATGTGAACCTAAGTAACACTTTTTCAAGATGGGAGAAAATGACAAGTTATTTCAGGAGTCCAGAGAGCATTTGCTCTGTAAAGGGATCAGAGCCTTGTGGGGGAAGGTGGCATCTTCAGCACCCCATATGGATGTACATAGAGAAGGCATTCCACACACACAGAACACCAGGAACAAAGGCAAAGAGTCTGAAAGAGCAGGGTGTGTTGGGGAAGGGGAAGAAGTGTAGTTTATTATTAATGAGCATCATGAAAGACCAAGCTGGTATCAGGTTTGTTAAGGCCAGATGGGGAATGTCTACACATTCCAGGCAAGAAGATAAGACTATCCTGTATGCAGGGAATCCGCTGAAGAGTTTTGAAAAGAAACTGACAAAACTCAAAGGTGATTTAAGAATATCAAATGTGAGCCGGGCGCGGTGGCTCAAGCCTGTAATCCCAGCACTTTGGGAGGCCGAGATGGGCGGATCACAAGGTCAGGAGATCGAGACCATCCTGGCTAACACGGTGAAACCCCGTCTCTACTAAAAAAATACAAAAAACTAGCCGGGCGAGGTGGCGGGCGCCTGTAGTCCCAGCTACTCAGGAAGCTGAGGCAGGAGAATGGCGTGAACCCGGGAGGCGGAGCTTGCAGTGAGCTGAGATCCGGCCACTGCACTCCAGCCTGGGCGACAGAGTGAGACTCCGTCTCAAAAAAAAAAAAAAAAGAATATCAAATGTGTTAGCAAGCAATGAGTTGAAAAAGAAAAAAGAATACCAAATATGGCCAGGTGCCACAGCTCATGCCTGTCTGTAATGCCAGCACTTTGGGAGGTGGAGGTAGAGGTGGGTGCATTGCTTGAGCCCATGGGTTTGAGACCAGCCTTGGCAACATGGTAAAACCCCTTCTCTACAAAAAAATACAAAAAAAAAGAAAAGAAAAGAGAAATTAGCTGAGCTTGGTGGTGCATGCCTGTGGTCCCAGCTACGCAGGAGGCTGAGGCAAGAGGATCACTTAAACCTGGAAGGTCAAGGCTGCAGTGACCTGTGATAACGCCACTGCATTCCAGCCTGTGTGACAGAGCAAGACCCTGTCTCAAAAAAAAAAAAAGAAAGAAAAGCCAAATGTGTTAGCAAAGTGCAAGATGAATTTTTTCTTTTCTTTTTTTTTTTTTTTTTTGAGACAGAGTCTCACTCAGTCGCCCAGGAGGGAGTGCAGTGGTGCGGTCTCAGATCACTGCAACCTCTGCCTCCCAGGTTCAAGCGATTCTTGTGCCTCAGCCTTCCCAGTAGCTGGGATTACAGGTGTGCACCACCACACCCAGCTAATCTTTCGTATTTTTGGTGGAGACGAGATTTCAACATGTTGACCAGGCTGGTCTCTAACTCCTGGCCTCAAGTTGATCCACCAGCCTAGACCTCCCAAAGTGCTGGTTTTACAGGCATGAGCCACCACGCCTGGCCACAAGGTGAATTTTACAAAGGCCTGTAGATAGGGACACTAGTGAAGGCAGTAATAAGAATAATAGCAAATACTTACTGAGAAGTTACAGTATGCCATGCAATATTTTTACTTGCGGTATCTCTTTTATTGCTCACAAAAACCTTGTTATTTACTCCTTGTCACAAATAAGGGCATTTAGGCTTACAAAGGGTAAATAATTTGTCCAGGTTCACCCAGAGCTGGAAGTTGAACCCATTTTATGGTTTGTAGTAGTCAGCCCCTAAGTTAATTATGATCTGAAAGTGGTTGCAGTGGGTTTAGGGAAGGAGAAGATGCAAGAAATGATAACTTTTATAAGTGATAGTATTTTTGTTTTGCTTGTTTGTTTAGAGACAGGGTCTGACTCTGTCGCTCAGGCTGGAGTGCAGTGGCATGGCCATAGCTACTGCAGCCACAAACTCCTGGGCTCAAGTGATCCTTCCACCTAAGCTTCCTGAGTAGCTAGTACTATAGGTATTAGCCTCTATGCCCGGCTAATTATTTTAATTTTAATTTTTTTGTAGAGACAGTGTCTCACTATGTTTCCCGGGTTGGTCTGGAACTCCTGGGCTCAAGCAGTCCTCCCGTCTCGGCCACCCAAAGTGCTGGGATTTCAGGCATGAGCCACTACACCCGGTAGTATTTTTGTACTCTATATTTGAGGTGAAGAGTGAAAAACAACAAATATCACCATAGTTGGACTAAATTCCTGGGCTTTATCCCCCCAATAATGGCCTCATCATGTATTTCCTAGTTACTTTTCTGTAGTAAAAAAATAAGACACCAGTAAGTCAAATATGTTGCTGCAGATATGCCTCACTTTAAGAAAACTCATAATAGCAAAATGGGGAAAGAGTTTAGATACCAGTTGGATTTGGCCTTCTGCTGGAACTTCTCAGAAACATCACAGAAGGAAGTAGCAGCAGCACTGACTTGGAGGTGTGCTTTTATGCTTTCAAATATTCCCACTGGGGACATTTCCCAAATATAAACTGGAATTTTTCAAGGCATTTGCCTCTGGGTGAAACATCTTTGTTAGGCTAATACCTGTTTCAAAATCTGTAATGGGACCAGGCGCAGGGTGGCTCACGCCTGTAATCCCAGCACTTTGGGAGGCCAAGGCGGGTGGATCATCTGAGGTCAGGAGTTTGAGACCAGCCTGGCCAACATGGCAAAACCCTATCTCTACCAAAAATACAAAAAAATAGCTGGGTGTGGTGGCATATGCCTGTAGTCCCAGCTACTTGGGAGGCTGAAGCAGGAGAATCGCTTGAATCCAGGAAGCGGAGGTTGCAGTGAGCCAAGATTGCTCCACTGCACTCCGGCCTAGGCAACAGAATGAGACTCCGTCTCCAAAATAAAATAAAATAAAACAAATAAAATCTGTAATGGTTTCAGGGCACTGGAGGAGTGATTTCCTTATCCTCTGGTCAAGTCAGCAAACTGCCCCCAACCCCCGCCACACAAAAGTAGCATAAGGAGGCAGAGCCAGGGAGTGTGCCCTTCAGAAACCGCTGGATTGCTTCGCATTGCCCTGGTGCTCCCTTCGCAATAGCTGAAAACCGTAAAAAGAGGAGCAGGAAGGGGCAGTTTTCATTTATTCCAATACCTTCTATTCAATACCTCATACTTCTAGTCTTTTCCTATTGCAGATGGCACAGTTAAACCCTGTATATGTCAAAAACTCCTTCAAACCTAGACTTTTCCCTCAGAGGCTATCCCCTTTAGAAAGGCTAGTGTATATTGTATAATACATTGACTGCTTTTTTCCCTTTGCTGATATTCTTACACCACTTTGTATGTTTTATCATTCCAGTTAGATCATATGTTCCTAAAAAGCAGAAATTACCTTAACAAAGTCCTCCCACCACCTGCACCATTATCCTGCATGTAGTAGTCACTCCATCTTGATTTGTCATTTTTCTCCTCTTTTCTCTGATTTCTTTCATACTCAACATATATTTCTGATGACAGCATTAAAAAAGCTTAATAATACTCTAAATAAAAGTTATTTACTTAGATTTCATTTAACAATGTTTATTGAATTCATTCCATGTGCCAGTTTCCTTAGAATATAAGTGCTGATTATTTTCTTTTGGGGTCATAGTTCTTAGGAAGTTTTCGGATCATTAACACCTTTGAGAATCTAATGAAAGTCATAGGAACCTTCTCCCAGAAAAACACAGATACATTAACGTACAGTCATGCATCACTTAACAGTGGAGATACGTTCTGAGAAATGCATCATTAGGCAATTACATCGTTGTGTGAACATCATAGAGTATGTTTACATAAACCTAGGTGGTGTAGACTACTATACCCCTAGCCATATTGAATAACCTATTGCTTCTAGACTACAAATCTGCATAGTATGTTACTGTGCTCAATACTGTAGGCAATTGCAACACAATGGTAGGTATCTGCAATGCTTGTTTATCATCTTGAAAAAATATTTTCATCAAAGAGAATAGTGATTGTATGATTTATTTTCAGAACCACTTACCAGTGGGTTTTTTGTATTCTTTCCTTTGTACTGCTGTTTCTAATTCACATCAGCATTTGCTAAGTTTTATTTCGGAAAGGGCGGGGCATGGTGGCTCACACCTGTAATCCTAGAACTTTGGGAGGCCAAGTCAGGCAGATCACTTGAGGTCAGGAGTTCGAGACAGGCCTGGCCAACATGGTGAAACCCCATCTCTACTAAAAATACAAAAATTAGCTGGGCCTGGTGGCTCACGCCTATAGTCCCAGCTGCTCAGGAGTCTGAGACAGGAGAATTGCTTGAACCTGGGAGGTGGAGATTGCGATGAGCCAAGATCATGCCACTGCACTCCAGCCTGGGTGACAGAGTGAGACTCTGTATCAAAAAAAAAAAGAAAAGATTTTTTATTATAGAAAGACTGAGGAAGCCAGTCATGGTGGTTCACGCCTGTAATCCCAGCACTTTAGGAGGCTGAGACAGGCAGATCACTTGAGCTCAAGAGTTTGAGACAGCCTGGGCAACATGGTGAAACCCCATCTCTACCAGAAATACAAAAAAATTAGCTGGGCATGGTGGTGGGTGCCTGTGGTCTCAGCTACTTCTTGGAAGGCTGAGGTGGAAGGATCACTTGAGCCTGGGAGGTGGAGGTTACAGTGAGCCAAGATCACGCCAGGGCACTCCAGCCTAGAGACAGAGCCTAACCCTGTCTCAAAAAAAAAAAAAAAAAAAAAAAACTGATGAAGAGTAAGCCCTGTCATCTAGAACCTGAGGCTATGTATATGAGATCAACTTGTCATCTAGAACCTGAGGCTATGTATATGAGATCAACTAATTTGTGTAAAATGTGTATGTCAAAGAGCTGTCATTTGAGAATTTATTCTGCATGTGAATAACTAACAATGGGATTATTGGACACTGAGCAATGTTTACAAAGGTCCACAGCTCCTTGCCTATGCCTGGAAACTTGTTGCAATTTTTATTATTTCAGTAAGACAAGGCTATTGAGATTCCTAAAAAGGATGAGATTCCAAGTGACTTTCAGGAATCCGGTATGACAGATTTCTTTCTTGCTGGATGAAATCTTTTCTTTTTTCTTTTTTCTTTCTTTTTTTTTTTTTTTTTGAGACAGAGTCTCGCTCTGTTGTCAAGGCTAGAGTGCAGTGGCTGGATCTCGGCCTACCGCAATCTCTGCCTCCCGGGTTCAAGTGATTCTCCTGCCTCAGCCTCCCAAGTACCTGGACTACAATTGTGTGCCACCATGCCAGGCTAATTTTTTGTATTTTTAGTAAAGACGGGGTTTCACCATGTTGACCAAGCTGGCCTCGAACTCTTGACCTCAGGTGATCTGCCTGCTCAGCCTCCCAAAGTGCTGGGATTACAGGTGTGACCCACCGGGTCTGACTGGGCTGAAGTCTATTTTTTTTTTTTTTTTTTTTTGAGACAGAGTGTTGCACTGTTGCCAGGCTGGAGTGCAGTGGCACGACTTCAGCTCACTGCACCCTCTGCCTCCCGGGTTCAAGCAATTCCCCTGCCTCAGCCTCCCAAGTAGATGGGACTACAGGTGTGCACCACCACACCCGGCTAATTTTTTGTATTTTGGGAGACGGGGTTTCACCATGTTGGCCAGGATGGTATCTAGCTCCTGAGCTCGTGATCCANTTTTGAGACAGAGTGTTGCACTGTTGCCAGGCTGGAGTGCAGTGGCACGACTTCAGCTCACTGCACCCTCTGCCTCCCGGGTTCAAGCAATTCCCCTGCCTCAGCCTCCCAAGTAGATGGGACTACAGGTGTGCACCACCACACCCGGCTAATTTTTTGTATTTTGGGAGACGGGGTTTCACCATGTTGGCCAGGATGGTATCTAGCTCCTGAGCTCGTGATCCACCCGTCCTGGCCTCCCAAAGTGCTGGGATTACAGGCGTGAGCCACTGCGCCCAGCCAAAGTCTATTTTCTTTTTTTTTTTTTTTTTTTTTTTGAGGCAGAGTCTCACTCTGTCGCCGGGGCTGGAGTGCAGTGGCCCGCTCTCAGCTCACTGCAAGCTCCGCCTCCCGGGTTTACGCCATTCTCCTGCCTCAGCCTCCCGAGTAGCTGGGACTACAGGCGCCCGCCACTTCGCCCGGCTAGTTTTGTATTTTAGTAGAGACGGGGTTTCACCGTGTTAGCCAGGATGGTCTCGATCTCCTGACCTCGTGATCCGCCCGTCTCGGCCTCCCAAAGTGCTGGAATTACAGGCTTGAGCCACCGCGCCCGGCCCCAAAGTCTATTTTCAAAGGTAAAATGATCTGATTACAGCGTGAAGAATCTCTCTTCTACCAATAAGAAAGATCTATAGGCAGTGCAGACATCATCAGTATCATCAGAGAGTGTTACTGTGGTTCTTGCATGTGCAAGGCACTCGGCAAGGTACCAAGCTTATAAAACTCATCCCTGCCCTTTAAGTTCTCAGGACTTAGACTGTAACCAGGATGAAGCCAGAGACCATGTTTTTGTTTATGCAGGTTTTCAATTACATATTATTTGCTTATATTCTCAATACTTAACAACCATGTCTGGCATATACTAGTTGCTAAATAAATATATGTTGAACATTTTGAATCAATTAAAATAGCTGGAGAGAAAAAAAAAGTTAAATGAAATAAGGAAAACTTCTATTTTGTAATGTTCTTGTATTTTATGTATGTATATGTATGTATTTACTTATTTATTTTATTTTGAGACAGAGTCTCACTCTGTCTCCCAGGCTGCGGTGCAGTGGCGTGATCTCGGCTCACTGCAACCTCTGCCTCCTGTGTTCAAGTGATTCTTATGCCTTGACCACTCGAGTAGCTGGGACTATAGGCGTGCGCCACCACACCCGGCTAATTTTTGTATTTTTAGTAGGGACGGGGTTTCTCCATGTTGACCAGGCTGGATGACTACATATTTTTAAGAAACGGAAGCCAGGCTTGGTGGCTCCTGCCTGTAATCCCAGCACTTTGGGAGGCCAAGGCGGGTGGATTACCTGAATTCAGGAGTTTGAGACTGGCCTGGCTAACATGGTCAAACCCTGTCTCTACTGAAAATTCAAAAATGACCTAGGCATGGTGGAGCATGCATGTAATCCCAGCTACTTGGGAGGCTGAGGCAGGAGAATCACTTGAACCCAGCAGGCAGAGGTTGCAGCGAGGCGAGATCGCGCCACTGCATTCCAGCCTGGGCAACAAGAGCAAAACTCCGTCTCAAAAAAAAGAAAAGAAAGAAATGGGGTTTATTCTATCACCAAGGCTGGAGTGCAATGGTGCAATTGATGCAGTTTTTTTTTTTAAACTTCTTGCAATTATTAGTTTACTATAATAGTATCATCCAGGACTCAGATGTTCAGTATTCCTCCTGAAATTACATAAACAGATGTAATTGGGAAGAATCCAAGTCAAAATTATGTAACAAAACAGCACTTCATCACAAAAGCATGGAAAATAATCCAGAGTCCTCGTGTAAACATACTTTTGTGTTAGTCCTTCAAGGACGGACTTCCAAAATGTTTTATTCTAATGATCCCATGCTCTGAGTAGATCAGTTACTCTTCACTTTGTAATATAAGTTGGCTGTGTGAAATTTGTTATCAACTGATCAAGATTTTTGAGTTTCAGATATGGATGAAAACCATCTCAGTTTAACTTTAATTTACCCCCATTGTGATATGCAGGGTATATACACAAAAGCTTTTTTATCAGCTAACTATAGGGGGAAAAGGTAAACACTGGACCAGGCACGGTGGCTCATGCCTGTAATCCCAGCACTTTGGGAGGGAGGCTGTGGCGGGTGGATCATCTGAGGTCAGGAGTTCGAGACCAGCCTGACCAACATGGTGAAACCCTATCTCTACTAAAAATACAAAAATTAGCTGGGCATGGTGGTGGGAGCCTGTAATCCCAGCTACTCAGGAGGCTGAGGCAGGAGAATCGCTTGAATCTGGGAGGCGGAGGTTGCAGTGAGCCAAATCATACCATTGCACTCCAGCCTGGGTGACAGAGCAAGACTCCATCTCAATAAAAGAAAAAAAAAAGAGTATTTTAACTTTGAGATGTGTAAGTCGGAAACAAGTATTTACAGAAGAAAAAACTAATTTTTAAAGAAGTTTACATGTACTGAGCAATTGAAAATAAATATATTTTAAAGTAGTCATATGGGAGATCATTTACCCTTTGAAAATCATCATGAAAAAATATTAAGCAATGCCACTTCTATGTGCTAAATCCTGGGAACAATGGATAATCTACCTATGCACACAGGTAAGGTATAGACCAGAATTTATTTTCTAGTGTCTTGTTTTATCTTACCGTGTGTTGATATAACATGATGTTTCATTTTTTTGAGATGGGGGCCTCACTACGTGACATGGTTTGGCTGTGTCCCCACCCAAATCTCATCTTGAACTGTAGTTCCCGTAACCATGTGTGGTGGAAGAGACCCAGCAGGAGATACTTTAATCCTGGG
Organism: Rhinopithecus bieti; assembly: GCF_001698545.2. Taxonomy (NCBI): domain Eukaryota; kingdom Metazoa; phylum Chordata; class Mammalia; order Primates; family Cercopithecidae; genus Rhinopithecus; species Rhinopithecus bieti. Next base: position 3,011,428 of record NW_016807466.1, on the reverse strand, counting down.
GGCAGTTACTTTAATGCTGTTCTTGTGATAGTGAGTTCTCATGAGATTTGATGGTTTTACAAGGGGCTTTTCCCTCTTTTGCTTGGCACTTCTTGCTGCCACCATGTGAAGAAGGATGTGTTTGCTTCCCCTTCCACCATGATTGTAAGTTTCCTGAGGCCTCCCCAGCCATGCTGAACTCTGAGTCAATTGAACCTGTTTCCTTTATAAATTACCCAGTCTCAAGTGTGTCTTTATTAGCAGCATGAGAACAGACTGTGTTACTCAGGTTGGTCTCAAACTCCTGGACTCAAGTGATCCAAGTAGCTGGGATTATAGGTGTGCACCATGGCACTCCATGTAAAATTTTTTTGAAATTTCATTTTGTTTTTTGTAATTTGCTTTAAATTGCTTTTTTATTCAACATATATAATTTCTCTTTCATAGTCTAAAACTGTCTTTAATCATTTTGGTTCAGTTTTTACATAGATTCTGAGTGAAAGTCTCCCTGTGAGTTGTCTGTGAAGAGATTTTAAGTTATAACACTGGCTATAAGTAAAGATTTACTAAAGAAGACATAAAAGAAAAATAAAGACATATTATAGTTATTATATATAAATTTTTTAAACCTCAAAAAATAAGCTACAGAGTGACCTTATAACAATATTTATCAAATAAGAATTTTTAGACCAGTGTTCACCAGATGCATCCTTTTATACAAGACAGTATGTCTATTATCTTATACTCATAAATTGCAAAGAAATATGTTATGAATAAATCAGCTTCCCTTCAACTGTAATTTTGCCCTCCTCATTAATCTTTCTACATCTGGTTTCCATTGCAGTTCTATACGTAGCCATCAAACAGGTTGTCTTTACGATTTTTTTCTTTTAATTTTTTCTTTTAATATAATTTCAGCCTTACAAAAAATTTACAAGAATAGTACAAAGAATTCCCATGTACTTTTCACTCACATTTCCCAGATTTTAACATTTACCACACTGGTATCTGGGCTTGCTCTCTCTCTCTCTCTCTTTTTCCCTCCCTCGGCAGACATGATGCTCCTTTGTCCCTAAATGTGTCAGTGTGTAATTCCAGAAACAAGGTCATTCTTTTACATAGCCATAGTACAATTATCAAAATCAGGAAATGGATACAACACCATTGTCTAATATTGCCTGTTCTATAGTGGTCATTTGAATTTTGCCAGTTGTCAATAATGGCAATAACGTTCTTCATAGCAAAATGAAATCCTGGATCTTGTATTGCATTCAGATGTCCTTTCTCTAGTCTCATTTAATCTGAAATTGTTTCCCAGTCTTTCTTTGTTTTTCATGACATTAACTAATTTACTGATTTCTAGCCAATCAATATACCAAGAATTTTCAAGGAGGTGAGTGTGTTCTGAGAAACTGAATTAATCACTGTCAAAATGCTCAGGAAAATGCTTAGGTGCTAATTATCTTATGTTACTTTCATTTAAAAAAGTATGCCCAAGGAAATGCCAGAGCAGAGGGTGAGCAAAAAACAATTTAGAATTTGAAATTTCCCCCCATTCTAACCCAATCCAATCTCCTTTCTATAGATGAGAAAATAGAGCAAGACACATTAGATGAGTGATCAAAAATCCTCCAGCTCTCCTGCTTCTTGGATCTCTGTACATTCCTCTATAGCATAATGCTTACTAAAAGTAGTACGTTGGTTTATTTTTATTAATTCCATCCACTGTGTTTGATTTGTCCATAAGAATTCTGCCCAGCAGTGGCCTCTGTTACATATTTATCATATATAATAGTTGATACTTGGTGAATATTTTGATGTTTATAATGTAATGCTTGACATATAGAAGTTAAATGTGTCTTAGGACTATCCACATAGCATTTGGATAGCAGTGTGTTGATTTTTCCAGAACACAAGTGTAAGGTGAGCTTATTCTATACATCATGGAAGACAAGGTGCGCTCCAGGGTATGTACTGAAGGAGGGAGCCTCTTAATGAGATACTAGGCTTTCCACCACAGTGTCCCTGATAGCACAGAGGACTGAAGAGCTGTACTGCTGCAGGCCTGCACAGTGTCCTGATGTAGCCTACACAAAGCTATACATTGCTTTGAACCTTTATGCATGTCATGTTTGGCATTCATACACATTTTATGTTCTAATTATAAAGATGTTGCGCCCCATCCCCACCACCAAAATCAATGAAGGAGATAGTACTTGTTTATTCTGTGACTTCAAGTACCCCATACATCATCACACCCCAGTTTGAGACGCACACAACTGGTTTATGAAGAGAGTTGTGGAATTCCATGCTTCCATGCGGAGTCCAGATAGGACAAGTGGTGACTCATGAGTGACTCCTTTGACAAGGAAAAAGCAATCTGTGGCAAACTCCAAGGATAGGGCTCGACAGCAGAGCAGTCATTTGGACTTTGATGCCACCGTGAGGAGCTGAAGAAATATTGGGAACAATAGGACTGATACAGATTGGGAGGAAGGAGACCAGGATTCTGGTCCTCTCTCTGCTACTCGCTTTGTCATGTGATCTTGGGCAAAGTTCTGACATCTGCACTCTGGTTTCTCTACATGGAAATAGGCAGGACTAAAGTAGATGATCTTAAATTTCTTCCGGCAATATTTTGTGATTCAATATGAATTAATAGCATGCATTAACCTGGTAATACTTGCTATGTTTTTTAATTTACAAATTTAATTTGATATATGCCCCTAATATTGTTACCAGCCACATGCTGCTGATAATATGATGTATTTTTTTTTCAAAGAAATCAATGTATATACACTTTTAATTACTACTGTGAAATCTAGGCCTGCCATCTTATGGATCCTGAATGGTACTACCAGAAGGGGTGGTATGTCTGATGGTGTCAGGAGATAATTTTGACACAAATTAAGAGAATACCTGCTTATGTATATGTAGCTTGTATCCATCGGAATTTATACAGTATTTTGAAATTTATTTTCTTTTAAATCTGTAGGAAAAAAAATCGAGTAAATCTAAGAACTTCCTCACCCCCAATTGTAATTGTTTATTGATTCCATTAATTATTTTCTAGGCAATATTTCACTTTCTAAATGGCTGGCTACAGGTAGGTCTTTTGCTGTTGAAATGTTTGGAACAAGAAACTGGTTCTTCAAGGTAATTGTGCGGAAGTGCTGGCATGTGTATTTTATGAAAGCTGTGATCAGCTACTCATCCACGATTGTGAAACAGTCTTCCTTTTTTCTTTTTGTATAGCTGAAAAAAGATGAGAATAGATGATTTTCTGTTGCAGAAAACATTAGGGTGAGCATTTATGAAATTCACTTCCTCCACCCTCTGCTGATGCACTTAGTATTTATCTTCTGTCACATAAAGGATCCAAAACACAGAACTTCTGTTCACAATGAGCACGGGTAGAGTTAGATAGTGAAAACACTTTTCAACTCTTTCAAAGCTGTAACTTTAGAAATACTGTAAATAGGCTGGGCACGATGGCTCACACCTGTAATCCCAGGACTTTCGGCGGAGGCTAAGGCGGGAGGATTGCTTGAGCCCAGGAGTTTTGAGACCAGGCTGGGCAACCTGGTGAAACCCTGTCTCTACGAAAGATGAAAAATTAGACAGGGATAGTGGCGTGTGCCTGTACTCCTAGCTACTCAGGAGGCTGAGGTGGGAGGATTGCTTGAGCCTGGAAGGTTGAGGCTGCAGTGAGCCATGATTGCTTCACTGCACTGTGCTAGCCTGAGTGACACAGTGAGACCCTGTCTCAAAAAAAAAGTAAATAAAAGACAAGGGAAAAAGACACTGATTCCCAGTTAAATTATGGAATTTGTCCCTAATTTAACTTTGGTTCAGTGCAAATCCAAATATAATTGTTTTGCCTCCTTCCCACTAATACAATTTGAGACCCTGAAATACTCAAAGGATTGCTTTTGATGGGCATCCTGAGATTTGATCTGGGGCAAAATAGTTGTTCTTCTGTTTAAGGTTGCTGGTTTTGTGAAGCTTTTTAAACTGCATTTTGTTTCCCACTGGTTTTCAATTTACCTTCAGTACACTTCAGTATTTGTGGAGGTCCTAATCCCTTTCGAGTGGAAATGTAATTATAGTGTAGTAGAAGGCAATAGTGGGTAATGGCTGACAGTGCAAGCTCTTGCCATAACTAATTTTCATTGATATGGATTCCTACAACTGAATCAAACATAGGCAGCCCATATCAATCAGAGAGAACTATTGTGGAGTTCTACCCAAACCATTTTAGCTTCTCAGGGCTCCATTTTTTTGTGGAATAGAGACATTGGCTGAGACTATCTCCTTCCTGCTGCCTCCCAGAAGGTTGATGCCAGGAGGTCCAAGACACATCTCATGATTTAATTATCAGATGCCGTTTCTTTAGAATTTCCTCTTGAGCTGATCAAGTCTCATTATTGATTTTTGGGAGTGCCTGGGACTACAGGCTCATGCCATCACACCTGGCTAGTTTTTAAGTTTTTTGTAGAGATGGGGTCTCACTATGTTGCCCAGGCTGGTCTCAAACTCCTGGGCTCAAGCAGTCCTCCCATCTCAGCTTCCCAAAGTGCTGGGGTTACAGGCATGAGCCACCACGCCTGGCCTATTTTTTTTTTTGTATAAACTGATTATATATTTAAGATTGTTATAAATACTTTAAAAGTTTTAAATTGCTGGTCAAAGTTAAAAAGTATTATTTTGTAGGCTAACCCTGATAGTTTACTTAAAACATATTTGAGAAAGCTTTTCGTTTCTACTTCCAGTTACTCAAATCATGTTTCAGAATTTCTAAATCATGTACATTTGCTTTTGTTCTTTTTGTCCCCCCTTTATCAGGTTGGCAGTGTTTAGTAATCCATAGGCTATAGACCTCTGCAGGACTCTCTGGAATCTTAGCCACTTTGAATTTCCTTATACTAGTGACATCATTTCTATTGCTAATTATATGTCAGTGCCCTTTTGGGGAATGCATTTATTCCTCAGATACACGGTCATAAAATTAAATGACTATACCAATTGCCAACAATATATTTTATAGAAATGAAATTTTGTTCACAAAAATAAATCCCTATGGGAAAGATACCTCACAAATAGTGTTTTGTGAGGCTCTAAGTTTCACATAAAAAAGATAAGGTTTTAAATAATTCTGAAACATAGGGCTGGGCGCAGGGGCTCATGCCTGTAATCCCAGCACTTTGGTAGTTGTGGATCACTGGAGGTCAGGAGTTCCGGACCAGCCTGGCCAACATGGCAAAACCCCATCTCTACTAAAAATACAAAAATTAGTCGGGCGTGGTGGTGGGCGCCTGTAATCCCAGCTATGCAGGAGAATCACTTGAACCCACGAGGCGGAGACTGCAGTGAACCGAGATTGCACCACTACATTCTGACCTGGGTAACAGAATGAGACACCTGTCTAAAAAATAAATAAGCAAAATAAATCTGAAACTGGGCTTCAGTGAAGGACTGCAAATGTGTAATTTACATGCCAAAACATAAATGTATAGCTATCTATTTAATTTCAAAGTTGAGTTTACTTTCTCTCCTGCCACAGGCATGTTCCAGTGGCCATAAGTCCAGAAATAAAATCATTGCCAATTTTTTGCCTTTTACTTAATTATGCAACTAAAATATTTTTCTTTAGGCAATACTTTTGGGAGAACAAGGTACCAGTGTAAATTTAAATTGAGCCAGTTGGCTATATAGGACCTTGTGTAATAAGACGTATTTTAAGAAGCTTGTAAGGGAGAATTGCTTAATAGTGGAGATAAGGGGGAATAAGTTGGCTAGAGAGAAAGAGAGCAAACTAGGCCGTGGCGCGTGGCTCAGAGAGCCTGTAATCCAGCACTTTGGGAGGTCCGAGACGTGGCGGATCACAAGGCAGGAGACGATTGACCATCCTGGCTTAACACGGTGAAACCCGTCTCTACTAAAATACAAAAAACTAGCAGGGCGAGGTGGCCTGGCGTCTGTAGTTCGCTACTCTGGTGAGTCCTGAGGCAGTGAGAATGGCGTAAACTTGGGAGGCGGAGCTTGCATGAGCTGAGATCGGCCCTAGCACTCAGCCGGGCGACAGAGCGCGAACTCCGTCTCAAAAAAAAAAAAAAAAGAAGCAAACTAGATCCTTCTTCATTTTTTTTTTGGTCCATTTCTATCTTGCATAGATCCTATTCTGTAGACTCAGCATATAGTTGAGGATCACCCTTGGGTATTCCAATAGAATTTTTTAATTTTTAATAAAAAATAATCCAGATGTACTCAGAGGATCCTTTCTAAGATCGAAAGATTTTAGTAACCTTCAAATGAATACTTTATGCAGTTAACCTTACACTTTCAGGGGTATGAATGGGGGGCAGTTTTAGGGGTATCCAGTCTCTGTTCATGAGGAAATGTATCCTGAGTTGGGCTATGCAGAAAATCGTTTCCCACCTGGGTGTATTAAAGGCATCCTGCAGTAGAGAGAGAAAAAAACTCCAACTCTTGTACCCTGTAGCTTATAAAAGCAATTATCCATTTTAAGTTTCTTTTCTTTGTACAATCTTCAAGGCAGTCTTTTTAAATCTTTTTTTTGAGTCGGGTCTACTCTGTCACCACAGGCTGGAGGGCAGTGGCACAATCGTGGTCACTGCAGCTTGACCTCCTGGGGCTCAGGTGATCCTTCACTTCGCCGTACCGGAGTAGCTGGACACAGTCCACGTGCCCAACAACGACCCAGATTTCGTATTTGTATAGAGACAGAGCATTTCAACCATGTTGCCCCAGGGCTTGGTCCTCAAATCTGCTGGGCTAAGCGGCCTTGCCTCCACCTCCCAAGCTGGGATTACCAGGCATGAGCACTGCCCTGGCCAGCGAGTCCTTGTTTAATACGCGATGTGAGAGGTTCATTTCTTTTATGAGTTCTAGAATTTGATCTTCCCCAGAGAATGCATATCCTTCGATAACTACCATGTTGTGGCAGTACTTGTAGAAATCTGAAGGATTGGTTGATGGTGAAGATTATTCATTTTATGACAGTCAGAAGAGTCGTGATGTCAGAAACTCAAGGGCATGATTCTTCCTTTGGGATGGATACCAGATGCACATCTTCCACCACCCTTAGCCTGCATTTTAAAACTTGAAAGAGGAAGTGGACTGGATGCCAGTGCCTGCCAGCGTCATGCAGCACTGCATTAGATTCCATGTAGCTGCAAAGGGTTCGTTGCCAGGGTGAACTGTGTGTTTGTTCTGACCAACAGTAAGCTTGACCTTAGCAGTAACTAGCTAAGAATGGTGATGGTTTTGAACCATTTACCATGGTCTTTACTTTTCCTCCTCCATGGTCATCTAGCCACAGCTTCCACCTTCAGATGTTTCAGGGTTTATTGTTTGTTATTTATTTATTTATATATTTGTGTGTTGTTTATTGTTGGATGAGTTTTGCTTCTGTTTCCAGGCGAGTGCAGTGGCATGATCTCGGCTCACTGCAACCTCTGCCTCCCGGGTTCAAGAGATTCTCACTGCCTCAGCCCCCTGAGTGGCTGGGATTCAATAGCACCCACAACAGCACCTGGCTCATTTTTTTTTTTTTTTCTTTGTTTTGAGGCAGATCTACACTCTGTCGTCGGGGCTGGATGTGCAGTGGGCCGGTATCTCAGCCTCACTGCAAGGCTCCCGCTCCCGGGTTCCCGCCATTTCTGCTCAGCCTCCAAGTACTGGGACTACGGCTCGCCCTAGCCCTCCACTTCGCCCGACTAGTTTTTTGTATTTTTAGTAGAGACAGGGGTTTCACCGTGTTAGATGCAGGATGGTCTCGATCTCCTGACCTCGTGATCTGCCTGTCTCGGCCTCCCAAAGTGCTGGGATTACAGGCTTGAGCCACCGTGCCCGGCCACCTGGCTCATTTTTTGTATTTTAGTATAGAGCACAGAGGTTCACAATTGTATGGTCCAGCAGCTGGTTCGAACTCCTGAACTCATGGTGATCCACGCTAGCCTCAGCCTCCCAAAGTGCTGGGATTACAGGCGTGAGCCGCCGCACCTGGCCCAGGGTATTGATTTAGTATTCTCCACAGCATAATCTCTCTGCAAGCTTTCTTTCTGGAAAGGAAGTGTTATTAATATGCAAATGCAAATTTAAGTTAATGTCTTACCTCTCTCAGGAGTATGTACATTTCAAACTTTTCTAGTTATGGAATGGTAGAATCATCTGGCAGCAAATGTATTCTAGAGCCCTTCTGGAAATTACATCAGGTTAAACTCTCTTATCCTGCCTTCTTTTAAGGTCTTAGCCTCCGGTCTCATCTCCAAGATGTCTCCTCCTACTGCTCGCTCTCATTCATTTATCCAGCACCTATTTATAGAACTCCTATATGTGCCATGCACCGGAATGCTAAGATGAGCTAAAGAAAGGCACAGTTCCTGCTGTTTGTAGTCTCATGAGAGATTCTGGTATTGTCAAATAATTATGTGCAGCAATGTCAAGTCATTACTGTGGTAAATGTTATGAAGCAGAAACAGCCTGTGTGTATCTAACCACCTGAACCCAGCCAGGGGGTCCAGGACACATTCCCTGGGAAAGTTGGAGCTGAGTTAAAGAGACAAAGGAAGTGGAAAATAAATTTGCAAGGAGAGGATTTCTAAAAGATGGTGCTGGCAGTGTTTTCCTCAGGATCCACTGCTTCTCTGCTTCCCTCCCACCCCTTGTGTGCTTCTGCCCTCAACAGAGTCAACATCTGAGGAGCAGGGTCACTTGAGTGCTCTCCCTCTAGTGCTTGACAGGTAGGGGATCACTGTGCCCACCGTCTTGCCCTCCTGGCTTTCCAGTGTGACAAAGCAAAGCGGGCTTCCAGTGTCTTAGACGGGAGATCCCCACTCCTCCTGCCTCAAATGGGCCTTAGAACTGGGTTGATGCTGCAGGCTGAGACAGGGGGCTCCTTACTTCCCTATTTGTCAGTCTAATCTGGCAGCTGCTATGAATGTAGAAGGATCCAAAGGGTCAAGTCTTTAGTAAGTCAGTTCTGGTAATTGCTATAGACTTAATGTTCATGTCCCCTCAAAAATCACGTGTTGAAATCCTAACTCCCCAGTGTGATGGTATTAGGAGGTGGGACCTTGGACAGGGATGGGGTCATGAGGGCTGGATGGCATTAGAGACCCTGGAAACTCCTTCACTTCTTCTGCTATATGAGGACACAGCCAGAAGACAGCTGTCTATGAACCAGGAAACGAGCCCTCACTAGACACAGAACATGCTGACACCTTGATCTTGGACTTCCCCACCTCCAGAACTGGGGGAAATGAACTTCAGTTGTTTATAAGCCACCCAGTCTATGGTATTGTGTTATAACAGCCCAAACAGATGAAGACTAATCTGATTAGTAAATCATGAGACATGCCAAAGTGGCAAAATAGGTGATCATTCCCACTTAAAAAAAAAAAAAAAAAAAAAAAAAAAAAAAAAAAAACTTTGTAATTTTCAATCACTTCAAGGCATTCATCCTCCTCCTCCTCGTTATCCTTTTCCTCTTCTTCTTCTTCCTCCTCCTCCTCTTCTTCCTCTTCTTCCTCTTCCTCTTCTTCTTCTTCTTCTTCTTCTTCTTCTTCTCCTTCTCCTTCTCCTTCCTCTTCCTTCTTCTTCTCCTTCTTCCTTTCCTTCTCCTTCTTCTTCTCCTTCTCCTTCTCCTTCTCCTTCTCTTCCTCTTCCTCTTCTCCTTCTTCCTTCTCCTTCTTCCTTCTCCTTCTCCTTCTTCCTTCTCCTTCTCCTTCTCCTTCTCCTTCTCCTTCCTCTTCCTCTTCTCCTTCTTCCTTCTCCTTCTCCTTCTCCTTCCTCTTCCTCTTCTCCTTCTTCCTTCTCCTTCTCCTTCT
>NW_016807466.1:2990353-3001018 GCF_001698545.2 Rhinopithecus bieti | reverse complement strand
CCTTCTCCTTCTCCTTCTCCTTCCTCTTCCTCTTCCTCTTCTCCTTCTTCCTTCTCCTTCTTCCTTCTCCTTCTCCTTCTTCCTTCTCCTTCTCCTTCTCCTTCTTCCTTCTCCTTCTCCTTCTCCTTCTCCTTCTTCCTTCTCCTTCTCCTTCTCCTTCTCCTTCTCTTCTCTTCTCCTTCTTCCTTCTTCCTTCTTCCTTCTTCTCTTCTCCTTCTCCTTCTCCTTCCTCTTCTCCTTCTCCTTCTCCTTCTCCTTCCTCTTCCTCTTCCTCTTCCTCTTCTCCTTCTTCCTTCTCCTTCTCCTTCTTCTTCTCCTTCTTCCTTCTCCTTCTCCTTCTTCCTTCCTCTTCCTCTTCCTCTTCTTCTTCTTCCTTCTCCTTCTCCTTCTTCTTCTCCTTCTCCTTCTTCTTCTCCTTCTCCTTCTTCTTCTGTTTGTTTTTTAGAGAGCGTCTTGTTCTGTTCCCCAGGCTAGAGTGCAGTGATGTGATCATGGCTTACTGCATTCTCGACCTCCTGGGCTTAAGGATCCTCCTGCTCCCCAATACCCCAATACCTGGGTCCACAGGTGTGCACCCCCACACCCAGGTAATTTTTTTGCTGCTCTTCTGTTTTTTGTTTTTTGTTTTTTTTTTTCCTGAGGCAGTGGGAAAAAAAGTTATATGATTATTTCATGCATGGCATAGACCTGGTTCAACCCAGAACAAAGGCCATCGAGTCTTCTCCATTTGGGAGATGATTCATCTTGTTGTATTCACTATTTTGGCTCCTTTCGTTTTTTGAATTTTAGATTAAATTGGTCCTTGATATGGGCATTCTGGGCATTCTCTAGTTTTCCTATTCTAATGTATTTCATTCTGCATTTTCTACTTCCAGTTTTGTGCCCCACGTATGCATGTGTAGGCTGGCTTTCAGCTGAGCTTGCTTGGGCTCACTGATGCTACTGATAAGGAAAGACTGAGTCCCAGCTGGTGACCAACTCAGGAACACTCCAGTTCATCCTGGTGTATATAGCCTTAGGGTTTCCATGAAAACCTTTCTTTTTATTTTTTGTCTTTTAAGAAATTACGGCCAGGCATGGTGGCTCACGCCTGTAATCCCAGCACTTTGGGAGGCCGAACTGAGTGGATCACTTGAGGTCAGGAGTTCTAGACCAGCTTGGTCAACATGGTGAAACCCCGTGTCTACCAAAAAATACAAAAAAATTAGCAGGGCGTGGTGGTGCACGCCTGGTATCCCAGCATCTTGGGAGGCTGAAGCGGGAGAATAGTGTGAACCCCAGGGGTGGAGGTTGCAGTGATTGTATCACTGCACTCCAACCTGGGCATCAGACCCGGTCTCAAAAGAAAGAGAGAGAGAAAAAGAGAAATTACATATGCATTTCCTGAAATGTTTTATTGTAAAAGATTTTTAGGGTGCAATGGCTCACATCTGTAATCCCAGCACTTTGGGAGGCCGAGGTGAGTGGATAACCTGAGGTCAGGAGTTCAAGACCAGCCTGGCCATCACAGTGAAACCCTGTCTCTACTAAAAATAAAAAAATTGTGCTGGGCACAGAGGCTTATGCCTGTAATCCCAGCACTTTGGGAGGCTGAGGTGGGGGGATCACCTGAAATCAGGAGTTTGAGACCAGCCTGGCCAACATAGTGAAACCCTGTCTCTACTAAAAATACAAAAATTAGCCAGGCATGGTGGCAGGCATCTATAATCCCAGCTACTCAGGAGGCTGAGGCAGGAGAATTGCTTGAACCCAGGAGGCGGAGGTTGTTGCATTGAGCCAAGATCGTGACATTGCACTCCAGCCTGGGCAACAAAAGCAAAACTCCATCTCATAACAAAACAAAACAAAAAACATTAGTCTGGCATGGTGGCAGGCACCTGCAATCCCAGCTATTCAGGAGCCTGAAGCAGAAGAATCACCTGAACCCAGGAGGCGGAGGTTGCAGTGAGCGGAGATCCCACCACTGCACTCCAACCTGGGTGACACAGTGAGATGCCGTCTCAAAAACAACAACAAAAAAAAGATTTTAAAATAAAAAAGAAAATTTTAGGAAAAAAAAAAAAAAAAAAAAAAAAAAAAAAAAAAAAAAAAAAAAAAAAACACCTCTGCCATCTCTTTCTAGCACTCCCCTATCAACTCCATCCACTCTTTTCTCAGTGGGGTTTGCATCTTTTCAATATCTTTTCTGAAATACTTCTATATTTTTGAATATATATGAATATGTATGTTTGGATGTGTATGTATATACATACACATATATTCATGAATATAAATGTATATATATTTATTATTTGTAGGTTTTCTTACATTAACCAGTTTATATTGTACATAATATTCTATGACTTGGTTTTTCTTTTCATATGTTTTCGCAGTCTTTATCTTCCTCCTCCCTTCTTCTCTCCCTTTTATTATTTTCAATCACTGCAAAGTATTCCATAATACAGATGTATCATTATGTAACCAATTTTCCATTGATGTGTTTTGCTGTTAACAATAATGTTGCAGTGAACAACTTTACTCTTCTATCTTTGTCCACATGGGAAAGTATTCCTTTTTTTTTTTTTTTGAGACGGAATCTTACTCTGTCGCCCAGGCTGGAGTGCAGTGGCGCAACCTCGGCTCACTGCAAGCTCCGCCTCCCGGGTTCACGCCATTCTCCTGCCTCAGCCTCACGAGTAGCTGAAACTACAGGCACCCACCACCACGCCCGGCTAATTTTTTGTATTTTTTAGTAGAGATGGGGTTTCACTGTGTTAGCCAGGATGGTCTCGATCTCCTGACCTTGTTATCCGCCCGCCTCGGCCTCTGAAAGTACTGGGATTACAGGTGTGAGCCACTGCGCCCGGCCCTGGGACCATAAATATGAAAGTATAAATTAATACAATATTTCTGGAGCTAATCAGTGTTATACATTAAACTATGTCTATTAAAAGTTTTGGCTGGGAGCAGTGGCTCACACCTGTAATCCCAGCACTTTGGGAGGCCGAGGTGTACAGATCACCTGAGGTCAGGAGTTTCAAACCAGCCTGGCCAATATGGCAAAACCCTGTCTCTACTAAAACTACAATAATTAGCCAGGCATGGTGGTGCATGCCTGTAATCTCACCTACTCGGGAGGCTAAGGTAGGAGAATCTCTTGAAGCCAGGAGGTGGAGGTTGCAGTGAGCCAAGTTCACATCAGTGTACTCCAGCCTGGGTGACAGCGAGACTCTGTCTCAAAAAAAAAAAAAGTTTTAAAATCTTGACTCTTCGTGACCCAGCAATTCCACTTCTTATAATTTATCCTAAGGAAAAATAATGGGTGTCCCCAAATACTTAATTCATAGATATTAATTTCAGTTTTTAGATAATATTTTAAATGGGATACAGTGTTATCAGAGAGCAGTCATCCATGAATGGTACAACAACATAATTGAAATGGATTTGTAATATGTCATTGATGTTGTAGTAAAATCGTGACAGGCAAAGATATTCTCGGTATACTGGTAAGTGAAAAAATCAGGTTCTCTGAAGCATCATGTCCATATGATGCCCCTACCTTTTGTTCCCTAAGATGCACTTATTCATAGGGGAAAGAACCAAAATGCTAGTAGTAGTCATCTGATTTGGAGGTATTACGACTGATTTTAATTGTATTATTTTTCTTATCTATAGTTTCTAAGTATTTCATGTATTACTGAAAATTATTGATAAATAAATTAATATTCTCTATGTACTATTTCTTTTTTTTTTTTTCTCTGAGACTGAGTTTCACTCGTCACCCCAGCTGGAATGCAATGGCACAGTCTTGGCTCACTGCAACCTCCGCCTCCTCTGTTCAAGCAATTCTCCTGCCTCAGCCTCCTAACAAGCTGGGATTACAGGCATCCACCACCACACCCAGCTAATTTTTGTATTTTTAGTAGAGATGGGGTTTCACCATGTTGGCCAGGCTGGTCTTGAACTCCTGACCTCAGGTGATCCCCCCGCCTCAATCTTCCAAAGTGCTGGGATTACAGGCGTGAGCCACTGCACCCAGCCAATTTCTAATTTTTGTTTTTTTTTGAGATGGCATCTAGCTCTGTTACCCAGGCTGGAGTGCAGTGGCGTGGTCTCTGCTCACTGCAACCTCTGCCTCCCAGGTTCAAGCAATTCTACTGCCTCAGCCTCCTGAGTAGCTGGGATTACAGGAGCGTGCCACCACACCCAGCTAATTTTTGTATTTTTAGTAGAGACAGGGTCTCACCATGTTGGTCAGGCTGATCTCGAACTCCTGACCTCAAGTGATCTGCCCGCCTGGGCCTCCCAAAGTGCTGGGATTACAGACGTGAGCCACTGTGCCTGGCCAATTTCTAATTCTTAAAGAAATCCCCTGCCTCAGCCTCCCGAGTAACTTGGACCACAGGCGCACACCACCATGCCTGGCTAGTTTTTGTATTTTTCGTAAAGACAGAGCTTCACCACATTGTCTAGACTGGCCTCCAACTCCGGAGCTCAAGCATTCAGCCTGCATGGGCCTCCCAAAGTGTTGGGATTACAGGCGTGAGCCACTGCACCCAGCCACTATTTCTAATTCATTGGCCTCCATTCATCTGTTTTTATCTACATAATAGAACATTACCCTCTTTTGTAAGGTCTCCAATTTTTGGATCATCTTTGGGGAAATCTTTAGTAGGTAGAGGTGCTAAGATATCTTGCATATCTTTCATAAACGTATGAAAGAACAGATTTAGAGGTGAGGAAATAGACTAAAATTCCTCATGCTTTGTAGTAAAAGTTTATTATTATTTAAGATAGAAGACATACTGTGTAATAAATGGCTTATACACACATTCCTAGAAATAAATTCTGAATTAATTCTGGCTAACTTTTTATTATGTATGGATAAGTACGGCTGTAGATATTCAGGATTATAACAAATATGAACACTACTATTTTAACTCCCACAAATATTTATGGATTATGCAGTGAATTGAAAAAAATGACATCACTTTCTGTTGTTAGCTCTTCCTGAACTATGGGATGAATTCACTCAAGCCATCTATTTTTAATTCACTTGATTTTATTTTTAATTCCTTTGATTTTATTCAAAATTGTTTTTCCGCAAATTACAGTGGAGCTCTTCTTGTAAATTAATGCCACCTAGACACCCTGGACATGATTATTCTCTTCATCTCCTTTTGTGTCTTCAATCATAGCTGCAGAACAGCTATGAAATCCAGTGAAGACGGATTTCATTATCAAGTCCTCTAAAGGAAAATGGCCAGCCGGGCACGGTCCTCTAAAGGAAAATGGCCAGCCGGGCACTGTGGCTCATGCCTGTAATCCCAACACTTTGGGAGGCTGAGGTGGGCAGATCACCTGAGGTCAGGAGTTTGAGACCAGCCTGGCCAAAATGGTGAAACCCTGTCTCTACTAAAACTACAAAAGAAAATTAGCCAAGTGTAATGGCGCACGCCTGTAGTCCCAGCTACTTGGGAGGCTGAGGCAGGGGAAATCGCTTGAACCCGGCAGGCAGGGGTCGCAGTGAGCCGAGATCATGCCATTGCACTCCAGCCTGGGTGACAAGAGCAGAACTCAGTCTCAAAAAATAAAAAAAATAAAAATAAAAAGACAGGAAAAAAAATGGTCAAACTCATATAGATGAGTAGTCAGTTTTATTACATATATATAAAATATATATTTTTTGATATATAATATATATTTGATATATATATCAAATATATCAAATATATATCACATATCAAATATATATATATCTCAAATTCCTGACCTCATGTGATCCACTAGCCTCAGCCTTTCAACGTGCTGGGATTATAGGCATGAGCCATGTGCCCAGCCCAAGTAGTCAATTTAAATTAATTTATTATTTTGAGTTTGGTGAAATCCTTTAATGAATATTTGAGATATTCACTTATTTTTCACTCAATAGACTATTATATGGCACCTACAATGCCCTAACTCATTCCTTTCTTATCTCAAACCTACTGAGTACTGAGTGCTATGTTAGACTCTGAGGATACCATGTTGAGAGAGACGAACGTGCCATCTGCCCTCATGGGGCTTGCACTCTAGCAGAGGGAAAGACATATACACATGAGTGCAAACTACAGGTGCATGAGACTAGTATGTTGGGGAACAGTGGAGGGAAAAAGAATAAGATCAAAAAATACATCTCAGCGAGAGGAGTCATGTAAAAGATGAGGAGATGCTTATTGTGCAAAAGAATGATGATATCCTGACAGCGATATTGAGGAAGAAGAAGGAGAACCTGGACTAGGCAGGAGGACAAGGTGACTGATGACAGGACCCTGGACTAAGGGGCAGCAGTGGAGGGAGAGAGAAGGGAAGAGATGCTGTATAAGGTAAAGAGATAGGAACATGTCTTGCCTGGATTTGAGGAGTAAAAGAAATAAGAGGTGACCGGGCATGGTGACTCACACCTGTAATCCCAGCACTTTAGGAGGCTGAGGAGGGTGGACTGCTTGAGCCCATGAGCCAGCCAGGACAATATGGCGAGACCCTGTCTCTACAAAAAATTTTAAAAAAATTAGCTAGGCATGGTGTCGAGTACCTGTAGTTCCAGTTACCCAAGAGGCTGAGGCAGGAGGATCATGTGAGCCTGGGAGTTAGAAGCTGCAGTGAACCAAGATCACACCACTGCACTCCAACCTGGGCAATAGAGCAAGACGCTGTCTCAAAAAAACAAAACAAAACAAACAAAAAACAAGGAAGACTCCTAAGTTGGGAAGCCTTAGAAGTCCCCTAGGAGTATGGATATTGCTACTGTCCCTGGACACGGGAACAGGTTTGGTAGAGACGAACAAACTGAGTTTGAAGCACCTATGAGACCCTCAGTGTGTATAGGTCTGAAGTCAGGGAGAGCCTGGGCCGGAAACACAGATTTGGGAGGCATCTGTATCTAAGAGCTACACACCAATGACAGCTAGGAAAGAGCCCAGTGCTTAGTTTAATCTAAGCCCAGCACTTAGACTCTCAATTATTATAATCACAGAACTACTCTTTTATTTTTTATTTTTTCAAGATGGAGTCTCGTTCTGTCATCCAGGCTGGAGTGCTGTGGCATGATCTTGGCTCACTGCAACCTCTGCCTCCTGGGTTCAAGCGATTCTCCTGCCTCAGCCTCCCGAGTAGCTGGGATTACAGGCACCTGTCACCATGCCTGGCTAATTTTGTATTTTTAGTAGAGATGGGGTTTCTCCATGTTGGCCAGGCTGGTCTTGAACTCCAGACCTGAAGTGATCTGCCTGTCTTGGCCTCCCAAAGTGCAGGGATTACAGACATGAGCCACTGGGCCCAGCCTAGAACAGTTCTTTCATTTCCACTATTTCAAATTATTCATCCCATAAAGGAAAATTCCCAGTAATAGTTAATCACAGCAACTGTAATGACTAACTTTACATTATAATCAGCTGGGAAGTTTGAAAATAGAGTCCTGGATCCCACCCCTGAGAGATTCTGATTCAGTAGATGAGGCAGAGACATTCAACGCTCATCAGATATCCCAGCCTCTCCGCTCCCAACCTCTCACTCCTACTCAGCCCCTGGCACTGAGCGGGCTCCTGGAACAAGTTCCAGCCACCAGCTTGTGAGTGAATGTGGAAGGGGCTTCCACTCTCTTCTTCTCCACCAGAGCAGCAGTAAGGGGACTTGTCTTCAGGTGGTGGAGCCACGAAGAAGAAATAGTGTGCCCCAAACCCTTGCTTGACAGGTTCCCTGCAGGATTCTCAAACCTAAAGTGGATTTTACATGAGGGACAGACAAACTTTTTAGTGTTAAACTGCTGCATTTTTAGTGTGTGTCTGTTACTGCAGCACAGCCTTGCCCGTCCAGCATTTTTTTTTTTTTTTTTTTATGGAGTCTCACTCTGTTGCCCAGGCTGGAGTGCAGTGGCATGATCTCGTTTCACTATAGCCTCTGCCTCCCAGGTTCAAGTGATTCTCCTGGCTCAACCTCCAGAGTAGCTGGGATTACAGCCACCTGCCATCATGCCCGGCTAATTTTTGTATTTTTAGTAGAGATGGGGCTTCACCATGTTGGCCAGACTTGTTTCGAACTCCTGATCTCAAGTGATCCTCCCACCTCAGCCTCCCAAAGTGCTGGGATTACAGGTATGGGCCATGGCACCAGGCAGAAACCAGCTTTTTTCTTTTCTTTCATTTTTTTGAGACAGTGTCTTGCTCTGTCACCCAGGTTGGAGTGCCATGGCACAATCATGGCTCACTGCAGCCTCAACCTCCCAGGCTCAATTAATCCTCCCACCTTTGCTTTCCAAGTGCTGGGATTATAAGCATGAGTCACCATGCCCAGCCAAGACCAGTGCTTTTTTTTTTTCCTTCTTCTTTTTTTTAATGGAGTCTCGCTTTTTTGTCCAGGCTGGATCCAGTGGTGTGATCTCAGCTCACTGCAGCCTCTGCCTCCCAGGTTCAAGCAATTCTCCTGCCTCAGCCTCCCGAGTAGCTGAGATTACAGGCGCCTGCCACTATGCCCGGCTAATTTTTTGTATTCTTAGTAGAGACAGGGTTTTGCCATGTTGCCCAGGCTGGTCTCGAACTCCTACGTTCAAGTGATCCTCCCGCCTTGGCTTCCCAAAGTGTTGGGATTACAGGCATGAGCCACCACACCCAGCTAAGATGAGTTTTTTAAACAAGCATCACTGGTGATGCAGGTGCAGTGGCCCCTTTGGGACCAAAGCCTGGACTGACATTTTATGATGGCATAGGTGTCACAGGTACCTCAGAAACTTTCTCAATCCCAGTGGGTTAGATCTGCCATAAAGGAGGCTTGGCTAGCAAATGGTGTGCGCTTCATTTAGAAATGCTAATGGCATATGTCATGAAGGAAGCATGACTCTTCAGTATAAGTGTTAATCACAGTTTGAGCATTTACAATGCACAAGGCATAGTACTAAGTACTTCACATGTGTGATCTCATTGTCTCCACCCTTGTGAGGTAGATAATGATTCTGCACAGGTTCGAAGTGTTAGAGTGTGATTTGAACCCAATTCTGTCTGATTCCAAACTTGTACTTTTACTTACATGCTCTCAATTTGCAAACTACTCCCCTGATACTGTAGAGCTGGGGGCTCGCAGTTGAGGATGACTTTAGTTGCCCCCATCAGAATGATTTGCAAAGGTTGTGGTAATACTAAAGGTTTTTATAATTTTAAATAGTAAAAGAAAATTTTAAAACTGTTTTCAGGTTTTCAGGCTGGGCACGGTGGCTCACACCTGTAGTCCCAGCACTTTGGGAGGCCAAGGTGGGAGGATTGCTTGAGCCCAGGAGTTTTGAGACCCTCCTGGGCAACGTGGTAAGACTCTATCTCTACAAAAAAAAAAAAAAAAAAAAATTAGCCAGGCACGGTGACATGTGCCTGTGGTCCTAGCTACTGAAGAGACTGAGGAGGACTGCTTGAGCCTAGGAGTTTAAGGCTATAATGAGTTTTAATTGCACCATTGCACTCCAGCCTGGGTGACAGAGTGAGTCCCCATCTCAAAAAAATAAATAAAATCAGATTTTCAGCTAAGCATTTTTCAGGCTTTGGAGATTGCTATGTAGCATACTCTCAATTTTCCTAACAATACATGAGGTTTTTTTTTATTTCTAAGGGCTGCAAATGACATTTGTTGTGGGATTACAATTCCTTCTCTGCAGATCCCAGACTTGAATGAGTTTGCATACCAACAAACCAAATCGAGAGTACATATTACTGATAATAGAATTTCTTTACAAGTTCTAGGCATTGACTGTGTCTAGAAGTCTAAAAACTACTCTCCAAATTGGCAGTCTACATGGTTCACGCTCCCTGGATTCTCAGCTACTCACTGTCCTCTTCTACTTAAAAGTAGAACTGTTTCTTCTTGAGGTGCAAGGATTAAATTCTCCCAATCTCCTCCTGGCCATTTTGCAGTCTCTTCAGGGCAGGTGGCAGGATGGTTCCTGCAAACAAAGAGAATGGTTATGACCCCCTCAGAATTTGTCTAACTAATAGATGGACAGTGGAGTTGCTGGGAATGTTTCAGTAAGCAAGAACCACCACCACCACCACCGAATACCTCAAAAGCCTTCTCAGCAAGAAAAACTGTCTTTCCAACAGATTGTGGATGTGCTTTTTAAACTGCTAAATGTCAAACCAACTGATAGGGTCAAATATTGACAAACATTCAAATGGACTTTTTCTCATCAAATAGAGAACCTTGTTGTAAAATCATTATTTACAGTCTACAACAGTTGATTATCTTGTTAGAAACCTTGACTAAGGCTGGGTGCAGTGGCTCATGCCTATAATCCCAGCACTTTGGGAGGCCAAGGTGGGTAGATGACTTGAGGTCAGGAGTTCGATGCCAGCCTGGCCAACATGGTGAAACTCCATCTCTACTAAAAATACAAAAATTAACCGGACTTGGTGGTGCACGCCTGTAATCCTAGCTACTTAGGAGGCTGAGGCAGGAGAATTGCTTGAACCTGGGAGGCGGAGGTTGCAGTGAGCCAAGATTGCGCCACTGCACTCCAGCTTGGGCGGGAGGGCAAGATTTTCTTTAAAAAAAAAAAAAAAAAAAAGGTCAGCTGCGGTGGCTCAAGCCTGTAATCCCAGCACTTTGGGAGGCCGAGACGGGCGGATCACGAGGTCAGGAGATCGAGACCATCCTGGCTAACACGGTGAA
>NW_016807466.1:2972317-2988092 GCF_001698545.2 Rhinopithecus bieti | reverse complement strand
CCGTCTCAAAAAAACAAACAAACAAACAAAAAACCTTGACTAAAAGGCCTGTGTTTTTGTTGTTGTTGTTGTTGTTGTTGTTGTTGTTGTTTTAGACAGGGTCTGACTCTGTCACCCAAGCTGGAGTGCAGTGGTACAATCACAGGTCACTGCAGCCTCGACCTCCAGGGCTCAGGCCAATCCTCTCACCTCAGCCTCCTGAGTAGCTGGGATACAGGTGCACACCACCATGTCTGGCTAATTTTTGTACTTTCATTGAGATAGGGTTTCACCATGTTGCCCAGGCTGGTCTCAAACTCCTGGGCTCAAGTGATCCTCCTGCTTCAGCCTCCCAAAGTGCTGGGATTACAGGTGTGAGCCACCACATTCAGCCTGGATTTATTTTTTTAACTTCCCCTCAGAAATGTGTTGTATAGAGGGAGGAGTAACCATGAGGTACCATAATTGGGAAAGTGATTTTCCCTGCTATTGCTAAGATTGGTTGGTTGATAAAATTTAATGCCAACTTCCAGAACAGTTGAAAATTTTAGAATAATTACATGCAAGCCCACAAAATATTACCAAGCATAATTTGCTCAAGTCCCATTTACAAACAAAGGAGCATGGAAGAAAAATGCCCCTGCAGTTCCAAAGTGCCCCCCATCCAGGAATCCACACCTTGCCTGTCATGAGGAGCCATAGAGGAAGGAATTTGCCCTGGGTGGAAAGTTCATTGAACATGCTGTGCTTACTATTTGAAAATTGCTTGTTCCAAAAGCCCTTCAGAAACCAGTAATCCTATTAGCCTGGAACAGTTACCTACCTGCAGTAAAAAGTAATTACAAGTGTCAGCCCGCAAATAATTGCTTCAGTGTCTAAATGAATGGGGAATCTTCTCTAGGAAGAATTACTGTTCCTAAATGAGTCAGCTCAGCGCATTGTCTCTGCCTTGGTTGCTGACGAATTGGGCCATCTGCCTACACCAGTGAGGAAGGGTAAAAGGGTGAGGGAGCAGGGAAGGACAGGGCCTGCCCAGAGCTCAGCAGGAGAAGGGCTCTCCTGAGCTATACTGGAATGGAGGTGAGTGCTCTGCCGAGCCACCTTCAAGACTTTCCTGAAGTCATGGGCACCCCGGGGAAGTTTCATGTCCCAGACCTTGGCCACTGACTGCATCATAAAACCTCTGCAGTTCTGGCCCTTTCCTTCCATTCTTTGCCAGTGTTCCCTGAGCTTGACAAAGGGGTCTAGTAAGCTGGGATCCCTGAGTACACAACTGGGTGACAGTGTAGGGGCAATAAGGTAGACTGTTTCCAAAGGAAATGAATGGGAAGGGTCTGGCAAGGGTGGAGGATCAATTTGTATAAGGAAAAAAATCCAATATATTGGCATCATATCTTTCCAGTAATACTCAAACACGTAGTTGTTCAGAACTCCTAAAGCAGGGGTCCCCAACCCCTGGGCTGTGGACCAGTACCCGTCCATGCCCTGTTAGGAACGGGGCCGCACAGCAGGCCAGTGAGCGGCAGGCGGGCGAGCATTACCGCCTGAGCTCCACGTCCTGTTGAATCAGTAGCGGCATTGATTCTCAAAGGCGCACAAACCCTTCTGGGAACTGCGCAGGCCAGGGATCTAGGTTGCAGGCTCCTTATGAGAATCCAATGCCTGATACGAAGTGGAGCAGTTTCATCCCCAAATCGTCCCTTCCCTTCAATCTCCCCTCCCCTTTTCCCCTCCCCATCTGTGGACAAATTGTCTTCCACAAAACCAGTCCCTGCTGCCAAAAGGTTGGGGACCATTAGGGACCGCTATCCTAAAGGACCCTACTTGCACCTACTGAAAAGCCAGCTCTCTCGTTTGGTGTTTCCACCGTCACCAATAGCTGGAAGGGCTGGGATCCCGCGAAGCCTACCCCGGACTGGGAGGAGCCAGGCTAAGAGCTAGCTGCCTGGTCTGTGGCTCGGATCTCAAATTTTCCAGACCTCCTTGTCATCTCCTGTAACATTTTACACAGGAGCAGTGGCTGTTGTGAGCTCTCCTGTTTGGAAATTCTCCTCTGGGCTTGGGGCACAGCTGCGCTGTGCGGTCTGAGGACTGTTGGAATGCAGTGGCCAGCCAGCTTTGGGAATGAGGGTTTGGTGGAGGGCTCCAGTGATTTTTTTTTTTTAAGGTAGAGTCTCACTCATCGCCCAGGCTGGAGTGCAGTGACACAATGTCGGCTCACTACAACCTCCGCCTCCTGGGTTCAAGCGATTCTCCTGCCTCAGTCTCCCAAGTAGCTGGGATTATAGGGATGTGCCACCATGCACAGCTAATTTTTGTATTTTTAGTAGAGGCAGGGTTTTGCCATGTTGGCCAGGCTGGTCTCAAACCCCTGACCTTAGGTGATCTGCCCACCTTGGTCTCCCAGAGTGCTGAGCTTACAGGCATGAGCCACCGCACCCAGCCTCCAGTGGTTTCTTTCTGGAGCTCTTAGAAGCTTAGTGGAAAGGTTTTTAGCAGGCCCTCTGTGTGTGGAGGCCCAAAGGGGCCGGCTTAAGTCCAGAAGGAAACATAGAGACACAGAACTGCTGCAGATTGGGGAAGGCATAGATTGTCAGGTGGAGGCCTGGTCTAACATTGCTATGTGCCTGGAGGCTGGGACCTATGTAGTGGCTGTACTTTCCTGGCCTTGATATTAGCCATTATCCTCTTCAAATAAAGACAAGCACTTGCCCGAACCTTCTACTGGTGAGCACCATGGACATGAAGAACAAGCCCCATCTTTTGAGCCACCAGCTTCCTGCTTGGTCTTCCATTTCAGTAAAGCCTAATTAGGCAACTTGGGGCTGGGCACAGTGGCTCACATCCGTAATCCCGGCACTTTGGTAGGCCAAGGCGGGTGGATCACTTGAAGTTAGGAGTTCAAGACCAGCCTGGCCAACATGGTGAAACCCCATCTCTAATAAAAATACAAAAATTAGCCAGGCGTGGTGGTGTACACCTGTAATCCCAGCTACTCAGGAGACTGAGGCAGGTGAATCTCTTGAACCCAGGAGGCAGAGGTTTCAGTGAACCAAGATCATGCCACTGCACGCCAGCCTGGGCAACAGAGTGAGACTCTGTCTGAAAAAAAAAAAAAAGGCAACTTGGAGTTGCCTGCGTAACAGGCAAGAAAATGGTTGTGTAGCTGTGCACTAGCCCATTTTTTGTTCTCCAGCCCGTTTAAAATTAATATTGATTCATAATATTGAACCCCTAACTTAGCTGTGAACACATTTACTCCTTAGAGACCAACAATATCAGTTTAGAATGTGTTCTAAGAAGACCCGAATTCTCTCCTAAATAATTATGCCCAGAGTTAGTTACATTTGTAATAGTAATTAATCAAATGCCTGAGATGACTATTTATTAATTATTAATTCAAAGTGTATTTTCTTTCTCTCCACTTTAAATTGACTTTGTAATCATATCTATGACAAATATTACTATGAACATGTGTATTTACTATACACCTATTAAACATGTCATTTGACATGCAGTGCACTGCTTTAAGTTGCTTAGCAACTACGATGATTTTGTAAATAACCATTTTGAATGCAAGGACTAGGGCAATAATTCATCTACTTTTTACAAAGTACTTTGTTCGACATATTTTGCTGGCAAATTTTGACCATGTGAAACTCCCAATCCCCTTTAGATAGGAAGGGGTTTTATTTTATTTCTTAGAGATGAGGTCTTGCTATGTTTTGAAGGGTGTTTGTACGTCCTTATAAGTGGAATTGCTGGGTGATAGATATACATATGTTCAGCTTTAGTAGGTGCTGCCATACAGTTTTCCATAGTAGTTGTACCAATTTACATCCCCACCTGCAGTGCATGAGTGTAGGTTACTCCCTATCCTTATCAATCTGGGCATTTTCTTTCTTTATCTTTCTTCTTTTTTTTGAGACAGAGTTTTGCTCTGTTGCCCAGGCTGGAGTGCAGTGGTGTGATCTTGGCTCACTGCAACCTTTGCCTCCCAGGTTCAAGTGATTCTCCAATCTCAGCGTCCCCAGTAGCTGGGACTATAGGAATGTACCACCTCGCCCAGCCAGTTTTGTATTTTTTGGTAGAGACCATGTTGGTCAGGCAGGTTTTGAACTCCTGACTTCAGGTGATCTGCTCATCTTGGCCTCCCAAAGTGCTGGGATTACAGGTGTGAGCCACCTCGCCCAGTCTGGCATTTTCTTTTCTTTTCATTTTAGCTATTCTGATGGTTAGGTCATGGTATTGTATTATTTAAATTTGAATTTTCAGGATGGCTAGTGAAGTTGAGCACCTCTCAAAAGTTAATTAGGCATTTATTTTTAGTTTTTAACTTTTATTTTAGGTTCAAGTTCTTGCTATGTTGCCCAATCTGGACTTAAACTCCTGGGCTCAAGCCATCCTCTCACCTTGGCCTCCTGAGTAGCTGAGACTACAGGTGTGCCCAGCTCCATATGTTTTTTTTTTATTTATTTATTTTGAGATGGAGTTTCACCCAGGCCGGAATGCAATGGCACGATCTCGGCTCACCACAACCTCTGCCTCCCGGATTCAAGTGATTCTCCTGCCTCAGCCTCCTGAGTAGCTGGGATTACAGGCATGTGCCACCATACCTGGCTAATTTTTGTATTATTAGTAGAGACGGGGTTTCACTATATTGGCTAGGCTGGTCTCGAACTCCTGACCTCAGGTGATCCACCTGCCTCCGACTCCCAAAGTACTGGGATTACAGGCATGAGCCATCGCGCCTGGCCTCCAGATGTTTTATTTTCAATATAACATTCCACATTTATTCCGTAAATGTCAAGTGCCAGTCTCTCCTAAGCACTGGGCTAGGCGCCTAAGTGCAGTAGAAATTGAGAATAAGCACTTGACTGCTTTCTGCTTTTATTTACCTTGGAGAGTTCATCTTTTTACAAGGGTTTAAGCTCTGTGCAGATTTTTTTTGAATGTTTATTATATATTAACATTTATTATAATAATATTATTATGTATTACGATATATATCATATTAACATTTCCAAATATTTATACTCCGGAGCCACATGCCCACTCAGTTATTCTGTCGTCGGAAACCAAACTCTCTCTGGGCCGGTCTTGGTGTGTGAAGCATCTTTTACTGGGCCTTAAAGTGTGGATAGGTGTGGGGAAGTTGGTATGGGAGGGGTTCTCGGGAAGAAAGCAGCAAACAAATTAGGAATAGAGGTGAAGTTGTGGCACCAAGGTGAGTAGACTAGCCTGACTCCTGCAAACCTTTCAGGCGAGACGAGACTGGGCGTGTTCAGGGTGGTATGGCTGTAGACTCCTGCAGACCTTTCAGACAGACAGGAGTGACAGCGGCTAGCCCCTGTCTTCCATAGATTGAAGCAATGATGTTGCGTCCTTGTCCTGAATGAGCTGGAAGGAGGAGATGGGAGGGACCTAGTCAGGATGCTGGTTTTTGTTTTGTTTTGTTTTTTGAGACAGGGTTTTGCTCCGTTGCTCAGGCTGGAGTGCAGTGGCACGATCTAGACTCACTGCAACCTCCGCCTCCTGGGTTCAAGCTATTATCGTGCCTCAGCCTCCTGAGTAGTTGGGATTACAGGCGCTCACCACCATGCCCAGCTAATTTTTTTTTTTTTTTTTCCTGAGACAGAGTCTCGCTCTGTCGCTGAGGCTGGAGTGCAGTGGTGCGATCTGGGCTCACTGCAAGCTCTGCCTCCAGGGTCCACGCCATTCTCCTGCCTCAGCCTCATGAGTAGCTGGCACTACATGCCCAGCTAATTTTTTTGTATTTTTAGTAGAAACGGGGTTTCATCGTGTTAGCCAGGATGGTCTCGATCTCCTGACCTTGTATCTGCCTGCCTGGGCCAAGTGCTGGGATTACAGGTGTGAGCCACTGAGTCCGGCCTTTTTTTGTATTTTTAGTAGAGAAGGGGTTTCACCATGTTGACCAGGCTGGTCTCGAACCCCTGATCTCAAGTGATCCACCCGCCTCAGCTTCCCAAAGTGCTGGGATTAAAGGTGTGAGCCACCGCGCCCAGCTGGTTTTAGTAGTACTAGTAAGGGAGGAGACCACCCCTCATATTGTCTTATGCCTAATTTCTGCCTCCAAAGAAAGAAAAAGTAAAAACTAAAAGGCAGAAGTGAAATCCACAAACAGACAGCCTGGCGCCACACCCTGGGCCTGGTAGTTAAAGATCGACCCCTGACCTAATTGGTTATGTTATCTATAGATTACAGACAGAGAAACACTGTGAAGATCCCTATCCTGTTTTGTTCCGATCTAATTACTGGTGCATGCAGCCCCCAGTCACGTACCCCCTGCTTGCACGACCAATCACGACCCTCTCACGCACACCCCCTTAGAGTTACGAGCCCTTAAAAGGGACAGGAATTGCTCACTTGGGGAGCTCGGCTCTTGAGACGGGAGTCTTGCTGACGCCCCCGGCTGAATAAACCCCTTCCTTCTTTAACTCAGTGTCTGAGGAGTTTTGTCTGCCGCTCGTCCTGCTACACTAGTATTACATGGTGATGGCATGGATTAAAATGGCAGATCATTTTGATACTTTTGGAGGAGGAGAGAGCCATGGATTCCTTGAGAACAGCATGAAAATGATGAGTCTTCAGAAAAATATGTATACATGTACTAAGTAATTTGGGGAGGTTCATGAGACCCTGTGGGTGAGAAAATAAATGAATTTGGGATTCCCAAAGGGAAGAGATACATTTGCACAGGGCAGCTGATGGAAATCAATAGGGAAACTTGGAAGAGGAAGTAGTTTGGGAAAGAATTTAACAAGTTTATTTTCATGCAACAGGACATGTGACCGGAGCTGTGCTTTTGGCAGCATGTGGGGGGGCAGAGGGCAGAGATCTGAGTCATTCGGTTAAATCGCAGAGTTTCTATTTTGAGAATGAATGAGCTCCCTGAATTAACACAGAAACAGACAGCAATTAAGTATTTCCCAAAATAAATAATAGGGGCAATACTTGTGCAGGTAACAGTCATAGAAGAGTATGGAATCACTGTGATTAAGACCATACAAAAAAAATAGACACCAGGTGAATTCCTAAGTAAATTATTCCACTAATATTCATTATAAAGCTTACAAATTAAGTTGTAAGAGTCAAGATCAGAATAGAAGAAGATAATTTAAAATTATAGTTATAATAAACTTGGCTGGACACCGTGGCTCACACCTGTAATCCTAGCACTTTGGGATCACCTGAGCCTAGGAGTTCGAGACCAGCCTGGCCAACATGGTGAAAACGTGTCTCCACAAAAAATACAAAAATTAGCTGGGCATGGTGGCACATGCCTGTAATCTCAGCTACTCAGGAGGCTGAGGCACAAGAATTGCTTGAAATCGTGAGGTGGAGGCTGCAGTGAGCTGAGATCGCACCACCGCACTCCAGCCTGGGCAGCCTAGTGAAACCCTGTCTCAAAAATAAAAATAAAATAATAAAATAAAATTATAGTTATAATAAGCTTAAGATGAACAGACACATCAAGATCTCTGAACTTTTCAAAATCGCTTTCCCAGCACCTCTTTGCTGCATGGAAGCAGTGTGAGTCAAAATAGCACACCTCTTTGCTGTTCTAGGTTCTCTGCCTAAATCACCCCCTTGGCAGCTGGGGCATCAGGGTCTTTTGACCCTGTAACCTGTACTCAGATGGGAACTCTTTGGTGACCACTTTCCTAAGGGAGGTAAGGGAAAAAAATATGGTTAGTTTCCAAAATATCTGGGACTCTCATTCACCTTGTACAAGAAATCATAACTCTGACATTTAGACTTGGGGAATTGATTAGTTCTGACTGGGAGCAAAGTGACACACCTATTCCAGACACTGAGATGGGAGGTCTCTCTGAATCTTCCCTGTCTCCCTCCCAGGCCGTTGCCACCTTCTCGAAGGGTCTGGTGGTCCTCGGACAGGCCACACAGAACACTGCATGGGTCCAGGCTGGGACTGACCATGCCATATCCACCACAGATATAAACGCCAGTCATGACTCTCAGAACCTACACCCTCTGTTCACTATAACTTGTACTTGATCTCTCCATGCAGGTTCTTCAGATAACCTGAAAGCAGACACATTAGAATGCATTATTTGGGTATTTCTGGGCAGAGAGGTTTATTTGCTAAAATAATTTTCTGTGTCAGTTTCAGAGGCCAAAAGTAGTCTTTACTTCCCAGGGCCTACCTAGCCTTTGGGACCCATTAGGGTGGTTATGGCATAATAGGCCTAAAAGACCGTCACTCTCTAGACATTGCAAAAACTGGAATTATTATATTTTATTTATTTATTTTATAGATGGGGTCTCACTCTGTTGCCCAGACTAGAGTACAGTGGCACAGTCATAGCTTACTGCAGCCTCGAACTCCTGGCCTCAAGGAATCCCACATCTTTGGTTTCCCAAAGTCTGTCGTTTGTTTAGTTATTTATTTATTTAAGAAGAGTCTTGCTCTGTCGCCCAGGCTGGAGTGCAGTGGTACGATCTCAGCTCACTGCAACCTCTGCCTCCTGGTTTGAGCGATTCTTCTGCCTCAGCCTCCTGAATAGCTGGGATTACAGGCATGCACCACCATGCCCAGCTAATTTTTCTATTTTTTAGTAGAGACGGGGTTTCCCCATGTTGACCAGGCTGGTCTTGAATTCCAGACTTCAAGTGATCCGCCCACCTCGGCCTCCCAAAGTGCTGGGATTACAAGTGTGAGCCACCACGCCCAGCCAGATGCATATCTGATAGACTCCTTTGGAAAGGCTAATCAGAAACTCAAAAGAATGCAGCCATTTGCATCTCACCTATCTGTTAACTGGAAGCTCCCTCCCTGCTTCCTGCCTTTGCTTCATGTTGTTCTGCCTTTCCAAACGGAGCTAATATACTTCTTACATATATTGGTTGATATCTCATGTCTCCCTAAAATGTATAAAGCCAAGTTGTGCTCCAACCACCTTGGGCACATGTTGTCAGGACTTTCTGAGGCTGTCACGGGCGCGTCCTCAACCTTGGCAAAATAAACTTTCTAAATTAACTGAGACCTGTCTCAGATTTCCTGGGTCCACAACAATAAGACTTGAAGCAAAAGATTTTTCTCCTTGGCTCCAAAAAAGCAAATGATCCAAACCTGCCTTGATTCTGCTCAGCTGGAGGAACCACAGTCAGCTTGGTGGGCACCTGTCCTGAGTGAGGAGCTCTTGGAGGATCTTACACAGGCCTCATCAAAGGGACAGGTTTAAGTCAAGGAGGATGCAGGGAAGGAGCTCAAGCCTCAAACTTCCAGGCTCAAGCCATCCTCCCACCTCAGCCTCCTGAGTAGTTGGGACTTTTAAATTTTTTATAGAGAAGGGGGTTTCACCTCCATTTCTGAGCATGCTGTTTTCAGTGTGGACTTCATAAGCAAGAAAATTCACCTGACCGAGAATGGGATGAGGGCGGATATACAATAAACTACCTGGTTCATTAAACTCATTCAAGTAGGCCGGGCACAGTGGTTCACACCTGTAATCCCAGCACTTTGGAAGGCCGAGGTGGGTGGATCACCTGAGGTCAGGGGTTCAAGACCAGCCTGGGCAACACGGCGAAACCCCGTCTCTACTAAAAATACAAAAATTAGCCGGGCTTGGTGGCAGGTGCCTGTAATCCTAGCTACTTGGGAGGGTGAGGCAGGAGAATCGCTTGAACCTGGGAGGCAGAGGTTGCAGTGAGCCGAGATCGTGCCATGGCACTCCAGCCTGGGCAACAAGAGCGTGACTCCCTCTCAAAAAAATAAATAAATAAATAAAATAAAATAAACTCACAGAAGTTGGAGATTTATCCTGGTTTCTAGGAATACTACTACTCTCATTGTGTCTACCCATTGGGTATCAGAACCTTAGGCTGGACCTCCATAGATTGATTTCTTTTCTAACCACCCAATTCTACATGTAATCATAATTCTACCCTAAGTCATCTTTGATTTCTGGACCTAATAAATTTTTTCCCCTTCAAAAAAAAAAAAAAAAAAATTGCCAGGTGTGGTGGCTCACACCTGTAATCCCAGCACTTTGGGAGGCTGAGGTGGGTGGATCACCTGGCTGAGGCCAGGAGTTCAAGATCAGTCTGGCCAACATGGTGAAACCCCGTCTCTACTAAAAATACAAAAATTAGCCGGGTGTGGTGGCGGGCACCTGTAATCCCAGCTACTCGGGAGGCTGAGGCAGGAGAATTGCTTGAACCTGAGAGGCAAAGATTGCAGTGAGCTGAGATCACGCCACTGCACTCCAGCCTGGGCAACAAGAGTGAAACTCCGTCTCAAAAAAAAAAGAAAAGAAAAGAAAAAGAAAAAAGACAAGTGGGTTTCACTATGTTGCCCAGGCTGATCTGGAACCCCTGGGCTCAAGCTATTTTCCCACCTTTGCCTCCCTAAATGCTGGGATTATAGGCATGAGCCGACATACCTGTCCTGAAACACTTCCCTTTCAATTGGCACATTTTTTTATTTTGTTTTTTATCGGCACATTTTAAATAACTGTAGATCTAGGACCACCAGGCAGAGTGGGCTGAACAGACTGGAAGAAACCTTCGCTCCAGGGACTACTTGGAATCCCTGTGGCTGTGTGTTTACCACAGTCAGGCCAGCCGGGCTTGCAGGTGCTGAATTTGGACTCCCACTGAGCCCATTTGCGGCTTCTGTCGTCTTGCCAACGGCTCCTCCTCGCTCCCCACTGCTCTAGAAGTGATTCTGGAAGCAGCCCATTGAGGCCTCCTCTAACCTTTCTTTGCCTCAGCCTCAACTCCCTGTGAGTTTTACAGCAGGGACCATGTTCCAGTGGCATGCCCCTCCTGGCAATGACACAGGGTTTCCAGGAGATTAAAACCTCCCCCAGGAGCACGTCATCTTGGTGTTATATGCTCTCAATCCCTAGAGCACAGGACAGTGCTAGGAATCTTGTCAGGGCTTTATCAAATATAGGAAAAGAAATCAAATGCGTGGACACATTGAGGTCTTGGTGCATAGCATAGCAATCACTGATGGCACTTCTAAAGGTTTGTAGGATGATATGACACAATGTCAGTCCTTTCAAAATCTCAGCTTCCTCTTGCTAATATGCTGGATGCTAGAGATTCCTGCTTTTGAGCTCTGTGGGTAAGGATGGCTTGCTATGACTTGTACACTGACTCAAAGGCAGAAGACCAGGATTTCCCATGCATTCTGGTTGGGAAAAGTTCACTTCTGGAAGGTGATTCACAAGCTCACAAACATGGAAACCAATGTCGCTGGCTGGCACATTAGAGATTCTAATTTAGTCTTTTGTCTTTATTACTTGATCCCATTTAAAAGAAAATCTCCCCAGCACTGTTTATCTGGTTTCTCAGAGTATCATGCTGTGATGCATAAAGTTTTACAGTAATTGAAAAAGTAATGACTAACATCCAAGGCGGTAAATAAATCACTAAGTGCATTAATTCAAAGTACTGAACGTCCACTACAGCACGATGTAAAATAACATTACCCGACAGCATAAAAACGGGAAAGTGGGAATTAATTTTAATTTTTAATGCACTTTGGCTGATTAAAAAAGATATTAAATGTTAACAAAATTTAACATATATGCTGGCATTTATTAAACCACTGATCTGTGAGCAAAATAAGTGACATGTTTTGTTTTGTTTTTTTTTGACACAGGGTCTCCCTGTGTCGCCCAGGCTGGAGTACAGTGGCGGACTTGGCTCACTGCAAGCTCCGCCTCCCAGGTTCACACCATCCTCCTGCCTCAGCCTCCTGAGTAGCTGGGACTATAGGTGCCTGCCACCACACCCGGCTAACATTTGTATTTTTAGTAGAGATGAGGTTTCACTACGTTGGTCAGGCTGGTCTCAAACTCCTGACCTCTTGATCCACCCGCCTTGGCCTCCCAAATTGCTGGGATTATAGGCGTGAACCACCGCGCCCGGCCAAGTGACATGTACTTTTAAAGCATTAAAGATTCCCTGGTGATAATTAGCTTGAAGGTCAAGGAGGAAACCATTATCAGCATATTCTGCAGAATCCCCTGTAGATTATACAGCCCATATGCTGAAGGAATGTGAAAAGTTGCAATCAGCTGTTTGATACTCTTGAGAGATGTTGAAAGACGCTATGCTCTCACTAGTTCTGATGAATCTGTTAGCGAAACATTTGAGGATAGTGAAAAGTAAGGGGGCGAATTTCCATCCTCGATGCCACCTTTCAGTCTAACATGGAAAGATCTGTCTTCTGCTTAAGCCAATCAAGCTGCATTGTGGAGGTTCTGTCCATGACATAAGCATCTCTAATGAGGCAGGATGGAGAACTGCACTAGGAATGTTGCTTCGTCTAAATGACTGTCACCACCATGCAACATCTCATTGCTGAGGTCTTTGAATTTAAGGGCCCTGACTTGAATTTTGATTCTTTAAATACAAAAATGCCTTCAAAATAAGAAGCAAATAGGGATGATTTTTCACTAAGGGAAAGCGATGTCATGCCTGGGACGGAATTAGTCGGTAAACCAATCAGGTACAATACCAATATGTGCTGATGTGACTTTTTGTCCCTAGTTATAAAACTGGATTTATCTGCAGAATTCCATTTGGCTGGAATACACAAAACCCCTCTGTCCTTAGACCTAACTCATGATAGCAGTTGCTTTGGGGGAGACAGTGGATGCAAGAACATTCGGGTTTGGGGAGGGGTACCAAGGGACTTCGATTTTATGTATAATATTTTATGTATTTTATTTAAATTGGAGTTTTTCAGTCTCAGCACTACTGACATTTGAGGCCAGGTAATTCTTTGTGGTAGGGGCAGTCCTGGGCATTGTAGGATGTTCAGCAGCAGCCCTGGCCTCTCCCCTCTAGATGCCAATAGCACCCCAAATTGTGACAACTCAAAGTATCTCCAGCCTTTGCCAAAAGTCCCCTGGGAAATAAAATTGCTTCCCCACACCGCCCCACTCCCCACACCATCATGTTGAGAGCCATTGATTTAAATAAAAAGCAAATAAGCACAAATAGAACAAGTGAAGAAAATCTTAGCATGTGCTAAATTGGGGGTGGGAGAGAGCACTCAATCATTTGTTTTATTATTGTTATTATCATTATTTATTAATTCATTTTTCGAAAGAGAGTCTTACTGTGTCACCCAGGCTGGAGTACAGTGATGTGATCTTGGCTTACTGCAACCTCAAACTTCCCAGGCTCAATCCTCCCAAGTAGCTGGGACCACACGGGTGCACCACCACGTGTGGGTTATTTTTATATTTTTTATAGAGACAGAGTTTCACCACATTGCCCAAACTGGTCTCGAACTCCTGGGCTCAAGTGATCTGCCCACCTTGGCCTCCCAAAGTGCTGGGATTATAGGCATGAGCCACTGCATCTGGCCTGTTTTATTATTTTATATTTTTAAATTCTTCCCGAAAACTCTCCTGATCACTGTATGCTGGCCTGGTTTATTGATCATCCCGATTCCTAGCCATCTGCAACACACCCTCCTTCATATTCTACCCTGTCTAATCCATTCTTTATACTGCCGCAGACTAGTTTTTCTGACACAAGTATTTGATATTTCCTTACTTAAAACTTTTCAAAATAAGGTGTATGCATTATGAAATACTGCAATGCAATTCCTTTTTTTTTTTTTTTTTTTTGAGACGGAGTCTCGACCTGTTGCCCAGGCTGGAGTGCAGTAGCCTGATCTTGGCTCATTGCCACCTCCACCTCCTGGGCTCAAGTGATTCTCCTGCCTCAGCCTCACTAGTAGCTGGGATTACAGATGTGCCACCATGCCTGACTAATTTTTGTATTTTTAGTAGAGACAGGGTTTCACCATGTTGGCCAGGCTGGTCCAAACTCCTGATCTTAAGGGATTCACCCACCTCAGCTTCCCAAAGTGATGGGATTACAGGCGTGAGCCACTGAGCCCAGTCGACAGTGCCATTCTTATATGAGGCACCCAGAGTAAGCACAGACTCCACAGATTCAAGGGCATAGTTCCCAACTAGACCACCCTGACTTCAGATGCCAGCTACAAGTTCCAGAGGTCCCCAGGCCACCCACTCTTTCTTTTTTTCTTCTTTCTTTCTTCTTCTTCTTTTTTTTTTTTTTTTGAGACAGAGTTTCACTCTTGTTACCCAGGCTAGAGTTTAATGGCACAAATCTTGGCTCACTGCAACCTCTGCCTCCCGAGTTCAAGCGATTCTGCCGCCTCAGCCTCCCAAGTAGCTGGGATTACAGGCATGTGCCACCACGCCTGACTAATTTTGTATTTTTAGTAGAGACTGGGTTTCCCCATGTTGGTCAGGCCGGTCTCGAACTCCTGATCTCAGGTGGTCCTTCCACCTCAGCCTCCCAAAGTGCTGAGATTGCAGGCTTGAGCCACGGCGCCCAGGCTCTCCTTCCTTCCTTCCTTCCTTCCCTCCCTCCCTCCTTCCTTCCTTCCTTCCTTCCTTCCTTCCTTTCTTTCTTTCTTTTTCTTTTCTCTTCTTTTCTTTTTCTTTCTTTCTCTTTCTTTTCCTTCCTTCCTTCTTTTCTTTCTTTCTCTCTCTCTCTCTTTTCTTTCTTTCTTTCCTTCCTTCCTTCCTTCCTTCCTTTTTTTTTGGCAGGGTCTTGCTCTGTCACCCAGGCTGGAGTGCACTGGCACAATCTCAGCTCACTGCAGCCTTGACCTCCTGGGCTCTTCCTGATCCTCACCTCACCCTCCCAAGTAGCTGGGACTACAAGGCATGTGCCATGACACGTGGCTAATTTTTGGTATTTTTTGTAGAGATGGGGTTTCACCATGTTTCTCAGGCTGGTCTTAAACTCTCCGGAGCTCAAGAGATCCTCCCGCCTCAGCCTCCCAAAGTGCTGAGATTACAAGTGTGAGCCAGCGGCACCCAGTGGCTCAAGTGGCAACAAATTTGGGAGTTTCCATGGCACCCTCGGGTTCAATAATTCCCTAGAATGACTTGTCAAACGCAGGAGAGTGCTATATTTACTATTACAGTTTTATTATAAAGGATACAAATCAGGGCTAGGCACGGTGGCTCATGCCTGGAATCCTATCACTTTGGGAGGCCAAGGTGGGTGGATCACTTGGGGCCAGGAGTCGGAGACCAACATGGCGAAACCCCATCTCTACTAAAAATACAGACAATAGCCGGGCATAGTTGCGCATACTTGTAATCCCAGCTACTTGAGGCTGAGGCACAAGAATCCCTTGAGCCTAGGTGGCAGAGGTCGCAGTGAGCAGAGATTGTACCACTGCACTCCATCCTGGGCAATAGAGCGAGACTGCCTAAAAAAAAAAAAAAAGATACCAATCAGGACCAGCCAAATGACAGCTCTGAGAGGGGTCTGAATATGGAATTTCTGTGCCCTCTGAGAATCAGGAAAATGACAGCTCTGAGAGGGTTCTGAATATGGAATTTCTGTGCCCTCTGAGAATCAGGATGCATGCTGTTGTGTTTACCGACCAGGAAGCTTGCTCAGCCTGTGTCTAGAGTTTTATTGGGGTTTCATGACATAGGAATGATGGACTGAATTACTGGCGCGTTATTGAATATGATCAAATTCAGTCTAGCTACCTTTACTCCCTAGAGGTCGGGCTGGCTAGAAACCCCTCCTCTCTAATCACAGAGTTGGTCTTTCCAGGCGTCCTCCATCTGAGTTATCTTGTTAGCATAAACTCAGATGTAGTCCGGGGCCACCATGAATAACAAAGACACTCCTGTCCTATCACTGGGGAAACTCCAAAGATTTAGAGTTTAACACCCAGGAAGAACCATTATTATTATTATTATTATTATTATTATTATTATTATTA